>NC_046332.1:1794689-2040733 GCF_000738735.6 Corvus cornix cornix | reverse complement strand
GTGGCTTTCTGATTGGTTTGTTTTTTCCAAGCCATAGTAAGACAGCACTGTCATTTTTTTAACCTTTATAAATGTTTCCCTTTATGAATGTTTCCATTTATAAATGCCATCTCTGTTGTAGCATCTGTGATGTGATTTCAAACTAATCCAAGTCACTGCGTGATCTCCAGACACTTTAGAGATAAACACGAGGCCTTGGGAACTTCTGTTGCAACTCAAAAGTAGCACAGCTGAGTATCAGCACATCTGAGTGTTGACACAAGGCTTTTTTTTTCTCTTTAAATGCCCTGGAATGTACTTCTTGAGGGCTTCTGCAACTGAATTACATTAGAGCCTCCCACCTCCACTTTTACTCCCTGATAAAAAATTGGCTGTTGAGCATTTCTGGGGGGAGATGAAATGGAAATGTTTTTATTGATTTATGTGTACTGTCTTCATTTACTTGGCTGTGTTAAATTGAAGAGTTGTTTATTGGTCCCTGGGTTCCATTAATCAGCATTCCTCCTTCTCACACCCATGGAGGGCCCTGTGCCTACAAAGCCCTTGTTTTAAATTTGTGCAACTCAGGGGGCCTCAGGAGAATCATAAAACCATCCTGGTTTGTGATTCTCTCCAGAAGGAAGGCCAAAGTACAACTGTCATTTGTGTCTGGGTAATCAAAAACCAAATAGTGGCATTTTCTGTATTTTTATGACGGTACCCATCTGTCTTTATTTTTCAATACACACCTTTAGAAGTAATATTTGCAAATTCAAGGATTCTGCAGGAAACAATGACAGCGTTTTGCCTGTTGCAAATGTCTAGGAAGAAGGGAATCTCTCAAGGAAAACTGTCCTTCAGCTGCAAATATATGAGCTCATGACATTAATTTTTAATTACCAATACATGGATTGGCCTGAAAATCATGATCCTACTACCCATTTTTTCCCCCCCAGTTTTCCCAGGTTGATTTGCTCTTGCTTAGTGTGAGGGCTCAAGATGCACATGGCAGAAGGGCTCTTGATCTCCTGAGCAGCCTGGTTTGTTCCTGCTCTCAAGCAGCCTGTTAAAATCAGCTCAGACAAGTGGCAGTCAGGCTGAGAGATGCATTGCAGAGGAGTCATTGCTGCTGCCAAAATATTTGCAAGAAGCCAAGATGAAAACTGGGTGGCAGAGGACTTCTGGAGCTGGAGAAAAATGATTTTAACCTCAGATCTATTTGTCATGGCTCATAAAAGCAGGATCAGTGTCAATAATCTGCTACTGGCAAGGAGAAGGCAAAGGGACGAGATTTTAATTACAAACATGTTTATTAATAGATGCAGGGACATGATAGGGAGAAAGAGAGTTTTCATTTCTAACACATGTGGATTATTAATCATGAGTGATGCTAAGGTTACAAATGGGAATCTGCCTGCCGGCAGAGGGCAGAAGAAATGATTTTTATTAAATATATTGAGCCGTTTTCTGTCCTCTGACATAAGCACACAGATTCCCTGGAACTCCATGGGAGGCCTACACTCGCATTGCAAGGCATAATTTTAATCCACACACATTAATCATAATTAAAAATAAAATTCAAGGCAGGGCTGAAGGATATGTGGTTGAGTTGGAATTAGGAGCAGGGTAATCTGCTTTATCAATATACATTTCCTACGGTACCTTGTATGATGCCTCCTGATAAGAAATTAGAGTGCTCAATTTAATTATTTTTAATCCTGGAAGGATAGTATGAACAGGCTCACCCTAAATTCCGACGTGTTTCAATCTACAATTGAAATACACTTAGAAACCTTAAATATGTATGTTTAAAATGTTTTGGGCAGGTGCAATGATTTTATAATTTCAAGTGACAGCATTTTCGATGATAGGGATGCATGTCTGAGTAATCTATGAGATTTCAGAGGTAATAGAAGCTCTTCATAAAATTTCAGTAAGAAAATTTCAGGAGATGGTTGTGCTAATATATATATGACATTTGGAACATGGTGCTGTTTACGCTGTTTATCACCTTCACAGGCTCATACATTTAAGACAGAAGTATTTTGGATATTTTTTTCCAAAAACTGAAACCAGTTATAAAGGTTGGACATCAGGAAGAATTTATTCATTGCAAGACAGGTTACGCATTGTCAGGGGCTGCCCAGGGAGGTTTGAAGTCCCCGTCCCTGGAGGTGTCCAAGGAAGGACTGGATGTGGCACTCAGTACTCTGGGCTGAGGACAAGGAGGGGATTGGTCAAAGGTGGGGCTTGATGATCTTGGAGATCTTTTCCAAGCTGGATGATTCTGTGAAGACCTGGAGAAGAGCTCCTAACCATTAGAAGAAAGATGAATTCATGACTTGCTATATAAAATTGAGACTAGAATTATTTTATATAAATTCTCTTCAAAGAAAATATTTAGATGAGATTGCAACAAAGAGTTGAAAAAATGGTATAAGTTTAATTTAACAAACAATAAATTTATTAACAATTAACATCAAAAAATATTGCACATTGCCACTGAGGCACACATCTTCAACCTACCCTGACTGAAGTCTGACTGTGTGTCTGATACGTAATTAATACCCAAATGATTATTCCGGAAAGTTTCCTTTGGAAGCAGAAGGATATGCATGGGCACTTGTTGATGTATTTGAATATCAGAAATGGTGGGTTCTGCTGCTGTAAATATTTATTGTTTAACTCCATTGATGTTATGCTCAGCAAACCTGGGTGTTTAAAGCTGGACAAACTCGAACCTCTGTGTTGAGCAGGGTCCAAGCAGTGCAAAGGCAGAAATGTATAAAATCAAATATGGAAATAAAATGGAAAAAGTGTTTTGGGAGCTACTAATGGCTAAATAAAGCAAGAGAAGACTTTTTAAAGAAGGGAATGTTAAAAAAGAAGTGGATGGAGGAAAGGGGCATTTGCTGGGTAAGCACAGAGAGGTCCCTGACTATACCAACATTAAAAATCACAAAACTCATGTTTATATTCAACAGGAAGGTAAAACAAGATCACATACATTTTTGAATCTTGTTCTTTCTTCAGGTTTTCATGCTCATATCATCACCATTTTGTCTAAAACTCCTGGTCACACCCTTTCCATCCCAGTAATATATTACATAAAATCAAGGCACTGGATATGACCAGGGGAAAAAAAGTGATGGGGTCAGTTTATTTTTCAAGTAGTTGTCTTGGTTTGAAAGACAGGTGTCTGCCAAGGAAGGCAGGAGTCTCCCTTGAAATGAAAAAGAAAATGCAACCCCCTTCCCTCCGAATTATTGTAATTTTCTCTGTGTGAACAGCGAGCACTCACTGCCCACACACCCAGGTGAAAGAGGTGGCTTGTTGGACTGCACCCTCGGTGGCTAGGTCCTTTGTCCTCCCCACATACCCAGAAATTTGTCACCCAGGCAACATATATGGGGAAAATTCCTCAAGAGGGGGAAAAAAAAAACTGGAAGGGGAACTCCCAAAAAACCCCAACAGTAGTTCGCTGCAAAGAGAACATGGCTGTGTCAGAGAGAAGCAGGAAAGTTTCTCAGCTGAAATCTTTATAAGAATCCATCAGTGTGTCTATTAAAAAACTAGTAAACAGATTTAAAAAAAAAAAATAGGTATGATAGGCAATTGTGTGTAAGCCTCACAGCTGGTATAATGTGGCAGAGTCATTTTTCCACTTCTGCCCCAGAAACTTATGGGATACAGGCTGAAATTCTGGCTCCACTGAAGTCAGTTCCAAAGCTCCAACTGTATTTCCTATATTGTGGAGAATTATATGAAATCCAGCATTTCCTCAGTGACCAAAAGCCTTAATCTGAACTATTTTGTAAGAATATGAAGCAGCACAGGAGAAACTGGTGCCATTCTTGCAACTCTTCCAACCCAAGGTGGCAGCTTTTTTTTTCTACTTCTTTATGCCTGCGTTTTTTAATACCACATTTGGAGACAGAATCTTTAATCTGTTAGAAATTTTCTTTTCATCAAAATAAACTGATGTTTTTATGAGGTTTTCTTTTATTCCTGTGACATGTGTTTTCACTTCCTCTCTGAATTTTGACTTCACCCTTCTGAGCAGGATGAATGATCATCCTGAAAATCCTGATTGTATGAAACTATTCCCAAATGCAGATGGGAAGCAGACATCCACCCCTTCATATTTCAAATAAAAGCTAGAAATAAATAAATCTATCATTAAGTAGAACTATTTCAGGCTATTTCTACTAAAAGAAGAAAAGCTCTGGCACTGTTGAGTCCAAATTGCTGAAGGGCATTTTCTGTGACTTACATGACCTACTTTTAAACCCACAAATCTATAAAATGCCAAAAATAGTGACTTTATCCAAGTATTTTGTAGTAATGAGGCAATGCAAAAGAATAAAATCTATTTACACTAATTTATCCCAATATACAGAATAGACGAAGCATTTGAAAGTATAATTTCTAAAAGCTGTTGTTCTTAATCTTTATATATGGGATGCTGGAAAAGAATTCTGTAATAAAAGTACAATTAATTTTCTGTCATCCCATGTTAATGCAACTTTTGGACACCTTATCACAGAACAATCTAATCTTTAGGAAGGAACAGAATTAAAACAGCAGCACTCCTTCACATGCACAGCATCTCTTTTCAGAACCAGTTTAGGTGAAGTTTTCCCTTCTTCCACCTCTCTGCAGTGCAGAAAGATAAAATATATCTTCAATTTTGAGGGTAGAGGTTGGGAATAAGCTGGTCTGCCTTAATATAAATATTGTCCATATTTTCTGTCAAAAATAAGGATCCTTAAGAAATCTCTTTGGTTTTTTTTTTCCCTGAGCCTTCTATTTAGCTTTCATGTGTTGCATATAATTAAAAATCTACTACCCTCAGATTATTCCTGTATTCAGAATAAACATGAAAGGCAGAATATGGATAGTAATTAGTAATTTTTAATACATTTTTGTATTTTTTTTTTATTGCATTGGTCTGCATAACTGTAGTTGGACTGTATTCCACTGGAAATGGAATGAAAATATTTTCTTTTAAAATTAGATCATTTTGTTATAATAAATAATAGATTATTTGTTGTTATTGTTATGATAAATAAATTTGGCAAGATTGGATTAAAATGTTTCTTTTTTGCTCAGAGAACAATGTGCAGACAAGATAAAACCAGTGGCCACAGGAAACATTTTTGGTTGTAGATAATCTGTAAGGTCAATATAAACTACTGGAAATAAGAGGATCTAGTACTTTCAACATAAAGAGTAAATATCCACAGTTAAAATACAAATACCCAAGGAATTATTTTTAAAATAATGTTATTTCTTACAGCATCTACAAATTACACCTTACTGACTTGTAGTTCAAAAGTGAAAGGAGTTTTGTTTACTTTTAAAGCCATTAATTGATTAACTATCTGTCTTTTTTGAAGCTAGTTAGGCCAAAACAAAGAAAACAAACCACGAACAAAAAAGCTATTTTCTGTGGGAACTGAGAATATTAAATTCCAAAGGAAGAAAGAAACCCAGAACTGAGCGCAGTGATTTGCCATGCTTTGCTGGTGCCTGGGAAACCTGATTTTTGCCCTCCAAGCATCTTGAAAGCAGGTGCTGACTCACCACCCTGATATTTGTTAATCACAGCATCCATCACCAAATATTAGGGACCTTATTACAGGCTGACACTGGGAGACAATGTTTGCTTTGTTAACTTTGGGGTTTGAAACTCGGCTGTGTATTGCATCTAAAAAAAACCCAAACCAACAACTGGGGGGTTGTTTATTTTTTTCATGTCCTTGTCTGCCTTAACTGCAGTTTCAGCCACAAATTTTGCATGTCTGAAGTACCCTTCATGTTGCCCGTGCACAGAAACTTCAACTTCCAGAGATGCCAGTAACGGGGTTTCCCTCTCATTGTGAAAATGAAATTTTAATGGAGCAGGAGCAATCAATTTGCCCAAATCAAAGTGAAGTGCATTGGTTTTGTCAACATAGAAATGAACACCATACATTTAAGGCTGTTCAAAATTGTTCCTCTACTCATCTGGAGAAAACATAAAAAAATCTATGAGTATATTGTCATATGCATCTTATTTTGTAGGGAGGACTGAGGCTGTTAGACCAGTCGTAAAAATTACATCAAGGTACCAAGAGCTATAAAACTGGACCTTGAAAAAATTGCTCTTTATACCATAAAGTTTTAAATCAGAAATGATTTGTTATTTATACGAACTTTATTTTTATAAACAATAAGTTTTATAGTATATATAGCCCCCAAAAGAGTGTTCTATTTGGCTTAAATATATATTAAGATGGCAAAAATCCAAGCAGCAAGGCATTTTCCTTCTCCAGTGGCGTTCCACTTCTTCCTTCTTTTTGTGAGGTTGTTACACTCCTAAACTATTCATCAGCTTTAAAAACAGTCAGATGTGGGACTTGTGCCAAACTCCTAAAAATTTATTAGTTTGCTTTCTTCGCAATACATTTACCTTTTTTTGGTGAAAAACAGACTTGTGGGTGGAAGAATATGTGCATGCAGCATTATGGGTTATAGACAACAATCAGCTTTGTGACAAAATCAGGGTAGTTTTTATATTATTATTTTAGAATAAAGTAGATTTCACACTAGGAAGACTCAATAGGTTTCAGCTATTTTTTTTTTCCTGGCCTGGTTTCAATAGGTAAAGGGTGTGGTGCTCTCACTTGAAGTTTCCATTAAGTGTGTCCAGCCAGTCCTCTCTGGGATCATAAACTGCAAGTTAAAACTGGATTTATTTGTACTTAGGAATATAAATTTTGTATCTATAGCTGCCTATATTTGGTGTCCTTATTTTTTCCTGACACTTAAACGCTTAAAAAAATCCAATTTATCCAACACTTTAAATCTGTTGCTCTTGAATTCCTTTATTTTCATTAATGAACCCTTACCCAATAATTCTTCCTCTATGTCCTTTACTTATTATAATTTTAGGGATTTTTTTTCATTCGTAACAAAATTTTCACAGAAAAGTAACAAAAGCAATCTCTGTGGGATCTTAAGGGGTTTTTTTGGCCCAGTGATAATTACTTATTTAAAATTTGAATTTTGAAAGCTAATGCATAAACAGTGGAAATTCCCTTTGAAATTTGCACTTCATTTCCCTTGCTTTTAATTTTTTTCTTATATTTACAGTATGCTTGAATTCCAAATTTTGTCTAAATAGAACTTTATTATTCATCCCTCTCTGTGCAAACCAAAATTCTACATGCTTATTAAGAAAAGTAGATATCATGTAACCAGCTCATAAATTAAATTAACCTACAACAAGAAGAAACAACCTCAAAATCTAGTCTTTTGGGTCTTACTAACAACAAAATTTATACAATTTTTGAAGGGGAGGAGCTGGGAGAGGCATCAATAATTTATAAAACCCGTTTTTAAATCAGTGAGAATTGGTCATAATCAGTGAAGAGTAGAGAGCTGCTGTTGATAATTCAAAAAACCTCATCTACATGAGAGAATCAGGAAACAGCACAGTCACAGAAGGAGGACATGATAAAATGTTGATATGAATGCAATATAATGTTAGTTATTCATTTTGGAAACAAAGCAGTGCTGGGAGACACTACAAGTACCATTGAATTTGTTAAAAACAATTAAATTAATGAGTACTATTGAGTCTTCCTACTTCTCAGTCATCACAGTCAGCCTGGCATTGTCACAGATAGAAATTTCTGATGGCTTCTCTCCACAGAAAAATTCCTCCCCAGCGATCCACAGTTCTCATTCCCACTTAACATCCAGTGCAAATTCATCTTTCCACTGTGGTTTTATCAGTTGGTCTACAGGTAGCAAATGGCAGCTGCCTCACTCTGAATTTTTGTGCTTTCTAGCAATTAATTAAATAAATTAATTAATCAAACCTCCCTTAAAGATTCAAAGCTTTGAAATATGGCTTAGAATGGTTTCTGAGCCTTTGTTTTGGAAGCACAGGACCTCTCTCCCTGACCGTGCTTTCTAAGAGCCCTCTGTTCCAGGTCAAATGGGAGCGTTTTTCCATTCCTTCAGCATCAATTCCTCCACAGCAACAGCAATTTCTTCAACTGCCTTCTCTTCTTAAAGAGAAGCAACTACAACTGAATTTTGTCCTGAGTCCTTTTGGCCTTTCTTAGACATGTTCTAAGAACACCTACGAGAGCGAAGCCTTTGGAGGAGAAATCCCTGGGCTCTGTAGTTCATGTTTAGACACAATGGGTTGTTGAGAAGAAGTTTTGCAGCAACTGAGCACAAAAGAAATTCCCCTCCCTGTCAAACCAATGTAGAGTTTTGCTCCTGCCCACTTGCAGTAAGAATCAGATTTCACGCCGTGTTTATCAGTTTTTACTGACAGATGGACTGAATAAAATTCATCCTTGCAAGCACCATATGGCTGGCCCACGTATCATCACAATAAAGTCCATTTGTAAAGGGCATTTTCAGGAGCTTTCTGAGGACCAGGTAATGTGTTCATATTCTAAAATAAAATATGCATCAAACTCCCTGTTCACTCGAGATGGGGATGAAAAATCAAGGTTTTCATATAGATAATAGATCTATAATGAAGTTTTCTAGAAGCTTGCTAGTTCATCCCAAAATCATGTAGAAATGAGCAGAATGAAAACCATAAATTCTTTTTTCTTTCCCTATTGTGCCAGTGTATAAACTGTCATTCCAATATACTCAGATTTTTCTCCTACAAGGGAAAAAAAATGATGGTTTCTCTTGCTACTGCTGATGGAATTTCCTCAGTGTCTTATTTGTGGTTGCAGGAAGACTCTGTGAAATATTGTGGTGACCTAAACTTACACAGACTCTCTGCTTTTATTATTTATATTTTTCTTATTATTTATATTTTTCATATGTCAAATATGCAAATATAGGACATAGCAAATCACAGATTTCCTTCCTACTGTTTCTACAAGTAGTAAGGAAAAAAAATCCATGAGAAACTCCTAGTGAACAAAGAGAGCCATAAACAACTTGTGGGGCCCATGCTGGTTTTGAAAACACCTCTGATTTCTGTTGGTTATCGTAGCCTAATTTGGTTGTAAAATTATTTGCTATAACAATGCAAAGATAAATTATAAATAGGCTTTTTTAAAATGGGCAAAATATGCTGAGTAGGGAGCAAAGCATCACTGCTTGATTCCTGTTGTGCAGTTACTTCCATTCATCAGAACTGAAAAATAAGTCTAGACAAAAGTCCATTTAATTTTAGAGTAGTAGTGATATTTTGCTTGGGCACTGAATTTTGGGACACACTTGTCACATTTTAAGAGAACCTGGCCAATCTATTGTTTTCGGTGGTGATAGCAGGAGTCCTGAGTTGTCTTGATTTACAGCTGCATGAAATTTTGGCAGTCTTAGCTACGCTTCACTGCAAGTCTTGGGATTTATTCAAGCCAGAACTCAAATTTAAACACAGGACTTACGAATTTTTATGAAAACAAACTGAGAAAACATCAGAGAAGATCCCAGTGCGTTGGGATGGCACGTCAGAGACAGCAAGTCTCATTATTCATTTCCTTTTTTCTCCTCTCCATTCCACACTCAGTACAAACACGGCAGGAGACAGCTGCAGTAAATCTTCTCAAGTTTTGCATAATGAAGAGAGTCGAGTCAAAGTTTTATGTTGGTTGAGACAGCCATGAAGCTGATTAAAGAACCCCAACTAATTTGCTAAAAAAATTACTATTTCCAGGTCCTAGATATTTCTCCTTTCCCATTTCCACCTCATTTTTCTTTTTTATCCCTCCTTCCCTTTTCTTTGTCAGTGTGAAAGAACAGCAGGAGAAAGGAAAAGAGGAAGATACTCAAATCTAGAAAATCTGGTTTAAAAGTATTTTTTGCAACTGTTTCAGTCAGCTTGAACTTTCAGTTGTCAAATAATTGTCAAATCTCTTGAAAGGCTGGAAAATACATGGGAATAGAACTTCAAGGATAAGGATATTTTGTAATGAACAACAAGAATGAGTTTACAGTGCATCTATGGCATGGTGGAGACAGGAGGACAGAAATTTTGAGCCAAATAAAAGAGAATGAAATACAGGTTGCCAAGGCATAATAGAACTGTTCCTCTGTTTCATGAAATTTGTGGATAGATGGCCTTAAATAATAGCAAGTTGAAATACAGGAGTTGAAAATAAGAGTGTTTTTCAGTGTTCTTCTTGGTGGCAGTTAGAAAAGGTGTTAAATTTACTAACATTGAGTGGATTTCTCTTCTAACAGCTTCCTTTGGTTTCTGGGTGTTGAAATAAAATGGCATGAGGGTAAGATTAGGCTAAGGCAGAGAACTTTGTTTTGATTTTGCAGGCTTCCAACCAGGGAATTGTGTGAGTCTCAGCTTCCTTGGAGAGGTGTATGGATGGCCATGCTGTGGCACATGCTCCTGTGGGATCCAGCTGTGGGTTGAAGGCCAGTCTCAGCTAAGAGGGGAGTTTCCACGAGATAAAATGGTTTATTGAGGCCGATACCGCTCTGACATCACAGCCCAGGCCTTATGGCCCCGGTTTTCGAGCAGTTCCAGCTGAAATCCTGCCCTGCAGAGCCCATGGGGCCTCCTGCTCTGAACACCCTTTTCAGAGCACATTTTGCAGCCAGCAGGTCTTTGTCCCAGGGAGAACTGCCAGTACAAACACCCACACACCTTTGCTGACCAGCGAGGAAGCCTTCCCTTCCCAAGTGTTCTGAAAAGAAGCTATTATGGAGGAACAGCACTCTGGGCAGATTTACAGGGCTTTGCTGGGAATCCCTGCTCAGTACCTGGCTGGGAGCTGACACCTGAACTGGGCAGACTGCACACAAATCACTTTGCTGGTGAAATGGGAGCCTGAACTAATAAAATATAGCAGTACAGAAGTGAAGAGCTGAACTATCTCGGGAATGACACAGCCTGTGTGTTTTCCAGTGTGTAAAGAACATTCTCATCTCTGTGAATGGCCTTTTCAGACATCAGCAGGTCAAGGTGTGCAGAAGATGCACATCAAAGCATCAGTGGAATGCTGTAAGGAGCTGGTTACTTTTTGGATGGTATTATACATGTGAAAAACTCATATGGCCACGGATTTGTCAGGAGACCACCACCCGGTTAAGGTTTAAAAAGATCCTTTACCACAGTCTTACAACTTCAGATAATCACTTGGCTTTCACTGATTTTCTCATGTCTATGTGTAGTTAGAGTAATTATAACAAAAGATGTAGTGTTCTTGGTATTACAACAGAGAAGATGATAAAAATGTGATCTAAATAGAGGAAAATGCATATATCTCCTTAAAATCAGGAAATAAATCCTAGATCTTCCACTTTTATCAGTTACTAATATAATCAATATCTGTGGTGGTCATATCCTTGCTACTTGGATGTTACTATGACAGAGATATCAGCATAGGTGGAGGTTGTAGAAGGAGAGCAAAATCAAGGCTGTAATACCTGTACTATTCAACTATTTGATCAGTGCAGGCAAATAGAAATTATATTCACTTGGTCTTAACCCCAAACTGGGAAAATTGATCAGGTGGATTCATTGGCACTTTACAACCTGAACCTTCACAAGTGCTCCTTCCCCTTTTGTTTTCTTCCTTGCAATTTTTTTCATCCTTTCCCAGGTGAAGAGTCTACACACTTAATGTGTTATAATAATAATGACACTAAAAGTTAATTGGTAAAATTGATGAAAAGAGAGATAAATTTTTTATAAACCTTTCCAGTATGTATTCAAACCTTGGATGAGAAGGCATAAGAAAATGTTGACAGAGATCTACCTGTTCTAGGACTCACAGCAAGGTTTTTATTTAACCTTGCTTTAATTTATGGGAAAGGGAGGGAGAGCAGGAAAAGGAAGAGAACAGACTTGACACCTTGGGTCAATTTTGGTTTCTTCAGGGCTGGCCCAACAAAGTAATAAATGTTGACATTTTCAGTGGGGAAAAAATAGTCTTCTGTGTAAGTGGAAGACAAGTGGGAGGAAATGAAAGCTAAGAAATAAAAAAAAGTACTTGGAATACTCTCATGGGACTGAAGGAATTGAAAGAAGCCATTCAGGTAGCTAAGGATTGGATTTAGAGGAGCTGCCTTCTGTTTGTGAACTCTTACCTGGCTACGAATCTACTAAAGAAAGCAAAATAAAAATGAATATTAAACAATAATTTGAGTTGCCACAAAATAGGCACATCCACAAGCAATGTCAGCTTTTACAGACCAAAAGGAGTATGAAGTACAAAAAGCTATGCATCTGCTGGCCAGTGGGAAACCACTGATCTTCTGAGAGGGATGAGCCTGTTTCTGCCCTAAAGCAGAAGAACTCCCATTTAATTTTCAGAAATATTTTGGGTTTATAAAATTGCACTCATCACCTGTTTATCCTTGGACTTTTGGTGTCATCCTTTATTTCAAATATCTGATTTCAAAACACATTGGTATAAATAGGACACAGCCATTTGTGTCTCTGGGAGTGTTTCCCAGCAGTAGCCTCATTTAGGGCTCTTCAGAATTGCTCTTTCACAGTGCCAAGGGTGGTGGGTGCCACCCTCTCCTCACACCACTGAAATGGCACTGCTGGTTCCATGTCACCACTCAGCTGAAGCCATTGCTCAGGAAGCTCTTGCAGCTAACAGAGGTTCAAGCACGTTCTTACATCCCTTATTTACTTGTTAATTAAATGTGAGCTGACAGCTAAAACCTGACCCAAGACATGGCATTTAGCACTCTCCCAAATCCTGAGCAGAAGAATGACAGGGCTGAAGTTATATGAGAAATATTAGGCTCCAGAGACAAATTTTAACATCTACTCCTAAGGAACATATATTTCCATGAAGACATTATTTTGTATATTTACTCTAGCTCTGGAACGAACAAGATCAGATGAGGTTTGTGGTGAAGAGAAGAGAGGGTTGAAGCTTAATCTGCAGGGAATTGGTGATTTTTGATGTCAGGAGAGGCCTCCTCGTGCTGTGCGGCATTCCATGACTCAGCTGTCATAATTTCAATATTTAGCCATTTGTGTGCATCCAGGCTTCCTGCTAAGCTCCATTCTGGAGCTGCCCTGTTCTTTGGGGAAAGAAACTGAGGACCTACAAGGGATCCTAGTCACTGGTTCTCCAAAGCACAGGACTTAAATTGCATCACCTGAGACTGGGTGGCTTGAGTCAACGTTCTCTTCAGTCAGCAGAAGAATGTCACTGATTTTAATATTCCCTGGAACTGTTCCTTCTCCCAGTGTTTGGGCTTTGAAACAAATAAACGCCATTGGAGCACTGGATTTACTCTAAGCTGTAAAATTGGCCTTAAATACATTTGAGGTTAACCATCTGTTAATGACATCAAATGAAGGATTGAGCAAGTCAAATAAATGTAAGTGATAGCTCTTGGAAGCCTTTCACCTGCCTGTAACCATGACAAGAAAGGGAAAATTCTCAAGACCATTTTTGGTTTCTGCATATGAATTAGTTGGCTTTAATTGAAGTCCCTCAGAACTTGATTTTAGCATAGTTCCCTGCTTTTACCTTGAGTTTATTATATTTTTATGTCTCCCATATTCTATGCATTTAGTTTTCCAGTAAATGGCCACAGTACAGTGGTTTCCCAGCAGTGAGGTAATACTACAGAAATAGTCTAAGCTGAGTATGCTTCAAAGTGTTACATTTTTGCCTTTGTTTCTTGGTTTGTTTTTTTTTTTATTATTATTCCAGCAGAAAATGGTTCCAGACTGTTGAATGTTTTTATAACAGGAAATGTATACAGAGCTTTGCTGTTTATAAACAGCACTAACTGTACCAATGATCCACTGTCTCACTCACTGGGTGCAGAACCATCCTGCAGATTTTTCATATAATTAGGCTGCTTGACTAAGATTTTTCTTTTTCTGGTCTTCATTTTAAATGAAGGCCTAGATAAAAGCTAATTGTTTGAAACTCCCTAATAGGACAAAAGCCAGTGCACTGATATCTTTCTCAACAAAAAAATGAATCCACTGAGGAAGCTCAAAGCTTTCTGTTTATTTGTAAAGTCGCAGAAAACATTTGTGGTGATGCTTAGTGCAGGACTATGTGGATAAATTAAGCTGGAGGAATAACACATCTTTATTTTGCCAGAACTCCAGTTCACTTTTTGTGTCTCTAACTAACAGACAGCAGGTATCAACTCTATATATCAATAGAATACAGAATTATCTCCGTATTTTAAGGAGAAATGAGATTCACTGCCTGTTTTCATCCATGTCCTCTCCTTCTCTAGGAGCCACCTGGCTTCTCTACCTCCTCTATCAGACCCCTTTTCCTTTTGCAAAGGATTGAGTAAATAGTTAATGCATTTATGGTACAAAATTGTAAACTGAGTGCTGTTTATTGTCCCATTCTCTGGGATGGGCAGGGACAGTCCCACCTAATGCCAAGAAAATGCCTTCTTTGGCTCCAGGCTTTATTGGGAGCCATTCTGGAGCCAAGGACATTTTGAGGCCTAGATCCAAGTCTGTATGGAGAAGGCAGTGCATAATATTTTGTGAAAGATGGAAACTTAACAGTTGAATTCATTTAATAATTATTTAGTGCATACACCTTGTCAATCTATTAGGCCTCATTTTCAGTTTAAAATACCCCAAGAAAAGAGGGAGGCAAGCACTGAAAATATTGCAACTGACCTTAAATTCAATTCCTGAAAAAAAATATTTGTGATGCCAGTTACCAGCTTATACCATTTTTATTATAACTCTGCTTTACCCAGCCCATCTCTCGTTTTCCAAATGTATTTGAATCCAAAAAAAGCGCCAAATTTCACCAAAAAAAAAAGAAGTAAAGGATCTCTTTGCTGAGTCTGCTGGTAAAGATACATCATGCTGTAAACAGCTTTCCCGTAGGTTTTTTTGGGGCTTTTTTTTTTCTGGAAATAATGTGTTTAGAATAGAAGTGGACTTGTTCTGTTTTTGTATATCTGGTTGGTTTTTTTTAATGGGGAAACCAAATATACGTAATAAGAAAAGAGCTGACATGCAAATCTCAGTATTAGGTGAGTCTCTTGGTGATAAGTAAAAAGATTTTAATAATTGCTTTTATGCACTGCTATGTTTTCTGTATTATTGTGGGTTTAAGTGCCTGTTAAATTTTGAGCATTGTACCATGAAATGGGATGAAAACCTGTGTTTGTTTCTCCCTGGGAATCCAACAGCCTTGGTTTTGGTGTGCCTAATCCAAAGCAGAAGTAATGAAAATGACTTCTAGATTGAGCCTATTTGCTAAACTTCCTTATTTGTAACTGAAAATAATTCAGATCTGGAAATCCGATCCTGACTCACCCATCTGGCTTTTTATTTGTAGAAATATAGGTCAGTACAGTTCTAACATAGTGAATCATGCAAGTATTTTTATCTGCAAGAATAAACCATATATACATTACATGTTATTCCCAGGGCTTCTTTCCTGCCTTCTGGGGTTTTTTGGGGGGGAATGTCATGTGTTTGCATTCTTGTGTTTGAATCTGGTAATCTCTGAACCTGGACTTTTCTGCAAGTGTTCCAATCGATTTTGTATTCATATTAATCAAGTGCACCTGGAAGTGCATCCACTCACCATGTAAGAGTGACCCTAAAGGAGGGAAAACATCTTTGTCATATGACAGCCGTTACAAAATCTTAAAATATTTCCTGTCTGGCTTCGAGATAAACACCACACATATTTCAAAAATCTGTTGATGGAATGAAAGTAATGCCACCTCATGCTGAACCCTACTCTCTTTTTCATTGTATATTTAATTTCTCTTAGGTAGTTTCTGACCATTTCAGCAACACTATGTCCTTTTCTGAGGTATCCTGACATCTGTCCTAAAGGCTGGTTGGAAACCTCATTGTAGAAGGGACACTGCTGGTGTGAAGCCAATGTTAACTCACAGAACAAGTCACGGTTTTCATCTTCTGTTTGCATTTCCTTTCCCTCCCCTTTCTGGCTGGAAATAAAGTTAATACAGTAGGTCACGCTCAGTCTGCATTATTTCCTTTTGTGCCCAGTGAGGTTGGAATATTACTTTTTAATATCCAAATCAGTATTTTCTAAAATAACCTTATTTTTATTTGAATTTCCCTATTATGTATACATGGTATATATTGGGGACATAGGAAATGGTGCATTTTTGCCGTTGTATTAAGAGGAAAAATGATATATTCCAAGAGGATTTTCAGTTCAGCTCCCTTCATCTTTAATTGGTATGCACAGTTTTTCTATTTCAGTTGAAAGCAAAATTTGAAGAAAAAGAGAGCTTTTGAAACACAAGAACCCACAACCCGTTTCATTTCTAATTTTGTTCTTTTCTGCAGAGAATTTATAAGAGTTATTTGACTGCATACTTAGCAAAGAGAGAGAATTTGTGTTTCATGGCACTTAGAGAGCACATCTAGAGGTTCACATTAACCTTGTTACTGTTTGTACTTCACTATGATGAGCAGAGTCTTTGTTCTCAGAAGTAGAAATTGAACTCCACCTTTAGGACACAATAAGAATATCTTTATCCTCAGCTCCAAAAGTTGCCTCTCTGTGAACAGGAGCATTTCTTACTCCCATGTTGGTGATGAGCAGGAAGCACAGAAGGAGGAGACAAATCCACAAGACACTCTCTCATGCAAACAGCAGCAACCACAATTAGGAGGGTAAATAACACACATTAGAGAGTGCACAGTGGTGTGATTTCAACACCCAACTCTGTGTTTAATGTCTTGGTGTGACATATGTTCCAGCTGGCAGAAACCGTGTCTGAACAACCGGAAGATATTCTAGTGCCATATAGAAAAAAGACAGAGTGGGTTCTCCACTATGAAACTGCCAGATAAAAGCAATTATGATAAATCACCTGAGAGAAAAAAGCCTGGAGTGAGCTCCTGGTCCTGGCCTCAGCCAGTGGCAGGACTCCCATTGACGTCAGCAGAGAGTTATTTTACCTCTGTTTTTGGCCTGCCTGATAGGAGGAGCATCCCCAGATGCAGCTTTCAGTTGTCACATCAGATGTCCCTTCAAAGCTCTGTAATGAGTGCTGGGTTCTGTGACTCATTCCACAGAAGTTCCCATGCGGATGTGGAGCTCTCGGAGTTCTCCTCCTGCCCATTAAGGGTTTCCCTTGGGTGAGAGATTTCTTTGCTCTACGTTTTCTGGAAGAAATACCTGCCTCCAAATTATTTTGTTCACATTCCTTTTGCCAAACTCATGGTTTGTTTGGGATTTGTGGGAGTAGGAATCCTGAAGGATTTGGGAGCTGCTGCCTCACACTCCAAGGTCCCGCTCACCTTGCTGAGCTCAGGCATCCATTGCAGGTTCAGGCACACAATGCTCTGTCTCTTCCCAGATTTCTGGAAGCACAGGAAGCCAGAAAAAGCAGGGAACTGCCAGCCACAAAAGCAGGTTTTTGAAGGAGACGTCAAGACAGTTTCTGTAAAAGATTTTGGGAAGACCTTTTGCATGTTTCCCCTTGTTGCTGCCTTCCACATCCCCTTTTACTAATCCCTCCTTTTCTCCCTCTTGATTCTCTCAAACTTTGAATTTATGACCTTCTTTTATGAGCTCCATTTTTCTTGCTACTTATTGCATAATTTTATATTTATCTCTTTAATACATTTGCTCAATTTGCTGATTTTTCTTTGGTTTCTGGTTGACCTCCCTCAACCCAGTGACATTCAAAGCCCAGGAAAGCTTCAAATAAGGAAACTGACTGGAATAAATCAGAAATAAAACATTTCTATTTTCTTTTGATGTCCAGCTCCTTTAACCTGTCAACTTTAAGAAGAGGAATTTTATCTAAAAAGCAGAAAGAATTCTTTTTATAGCTACAAGCAAAAATAAAATATTTCCTTACGGAAGTAGGATATGCACATTGGGACAATGCCTGATTTTAATAAGGACTTCAAAAGGCAGTGTGATTATTTTAAATTATGATTTATGCCTTTGATGTCAAATGAAAGACAATTACATTTTATTTGGCAAAAGCAAACTTTGCAAAGATTTCTTTTTACTTTCATTTTATGCCTGTGATAATACTGTGTGTCTTCACTGAACTGAGTTGATCTGTTTGGTTCTCATCAATTTAATCATTACATATTACAAGTTGTTATATCCTGGTGACTTTTACAGAACACAATGATTCCCCACAAAAATTTTTTTTGTTAGTCTGGTGAGCTCACTTAGCTTGCTTCTCCTTGATTACTAATTTCTGGTAGTTTTGAGGATGATATTGCACTGATTTTTAAATTAAAGTGTTGAAAGATAAAACTCCTGGACCAACATGTTCCAAAGAACACCAGCTATTTGGAAAAAGAGAGGACACATTTTGTGTTTCCCAGCTCTTGAACTTGACTTCTGCATTCAAATCTCCCACACAGGCAATGAATGACCCAGCAGAACAAGGTCAAAACACAACATGGCTTTAATCAAAAATGTTTGCTAAATAAGGACCAAAACATAGCAAAAATACTTTGTATTTTAAGGGGAAGAAAACCACCAACAAGCAAACAACAAACAAACCACTGGAAGTTTTGTAACAGAAAACATCTTTTCCAACTTTCCTTCTAATTTATTTTCAAATGATAGCTTCACCTTCAGCACTTTCATGTGTTGGCAGTCACAGCTCAAAGGGAATCTTCATCCAAAGGATTAACATTTCAGGACTGATCATAAATACATGGATTTTTAGGAGGAAGGCAAGGGTGACCCAGGTTCTTGTTAATATAGATCCCTTGGGGCAGATTAGAGTGAAACAACACTGAATGGTTGTTTTTTATAAATATACATATATATATATATATATATATATATATATATATATCTATCTATCTCAATATTTCAGTCTCTAACAACTTCACCTCTCTCCTCTTTGGAGTCTCACAGAATGTAGAGAATTTGAAACGACTTTTGTTTTATTTTCATAGGGAATTGGATTTTTGGTTGGTTTTGCTTGTTTGTTTGTTTTTTGCAGAAAAGAACTCACAGCAGTAAATGTGCTTCCACCAGTTTGTATCCAGCTTATCTAAGCTTCAAATCCATGCCCATGAGCGTTAAACATAGACATAGTGTTATTGTTTAAATCATGTTATTTTATTCAGTAAAAAAACCAAAATTATTTCCAGGAAAAAGTTAAAATAAAAAAAACTGTATTCCTGTACACAAGGAGAATAACTGGCAAGGAGAAAATTGCAGGCTGACATTTAAAAAACTTGTGTGAGTTCGTAAAGAAAATATAACAAAACTGATTCTTATAAAGATGCCAAATTGTCAAAAAAATAAGCAGTTATAGTCAAACACTGTTATGTCAGCATTTCCATTTTGCCTTTCTGGGCATTGTAGGTCCTTTGTAAAGGCTCACTCACCATTACACCAAGTTTAGGCTCTTTATCACATGTAATGAAAAGGCACTGTCCTTGGTTCAGACAGTTTTAAGGCATCATACCCTAAATATCACTTCAAGTTCAAAATTAATCCCAAGGAAGATCTGTTCTGTGGATTTGCAAAACAAGAGTTTACTGATATTTAATTTTTATTTTTTAAAATAGGGATTTAATCTCTTAAACTGTCATTCCAGACCTAAATACATCCAGGACTGAAAAGTTACATCCATGGGCTTTTCAGAAGCATTAGACAGATTGAGTTTTGGATCTGCTTCTTCCCTTGGAATCTACTTTCTGACGTAGATTTTGAGGGGTTTTCCCTTGACCAGCGTTCCAGCTGATTACTGGCAGTTAAAGGATTGACAGATATGGGTCTGTTTTTGTTGGACTTGTGAGCATTTCTGCTCTTTGGAAAATCTGGTATGCTGCCAAAATGGATTTTGCTCTCTCTCAGAACATTTGTTGAGTGTAATCTGCCCAACAGGTAAATCTGGAGTATTCAAATCTTTCTGAAATGGAATCATCTTCTGTGGGATAACACAGTTTGGACTTGGTGGCTTCCAGCTCTTCATCTGTTTGACACAGACACCAGAACCTAGAAATTCCAAAATTCCAGTTGAGGCAAGGGCTTTGGAGCTGCAGACCGGGAGATCTATCACCTGCAAACTTGGGAATGTTGGGAAAATACCAACCTCAGTAGGCTGTCAAGTGTTGGTTTCCAGACTACAAAGTCTTCTGAGCTCACAGGGAAATTCTCATCCTCCTCCCTGGGTGATTCAAATCCAAACTCTAGAGAAAGTGTGTTCCTCTTTATCCTAAAAGTTCCCAAAGTCTTTTCCAAGACTATCTCTGATTTCTACAAAATAAAAGGAAAATTGCCTATATTCAGTAGTACTGGATAAGGCTGCAAGAAATGGGATTGAAACTGATGGAAATATCTGTGCTGGCAATTTCAGTAAGTCTGAGTAGTATTATTAGGATAGTGGTAATATTTCATTTTTGGAAAAAGGTAATTTTTTTCGAGAAATACTTATGTTAAACAGTTTTTCCACCTTCAGTTAGGTTTAATACCCTAAGATAATGAAAGTTCATTTAAAATAATCTCTAAAGCAGATTGGTTGCCTTATATATTTACCACACCATATGGCTCTTCTGAATGTAACATGGTATCTTCAGTTTTGCACTCATATAAACATATACCCGGATTTTTAAAATTCTTGTTGTTATTTTATAGATATATATATATATTAATATGCATTGAAAAAGTCTCTAATCCACAGCATTAGAGAAGAAAAAGCACAAGGAATGGGCATTTTTGCCACTATACTTTTCGTATCTTATGCAAGTAAAACAGGTACTTTTTTTCACATTATATTTAGATGTTACCTTTATCTCCAGTGTCTAAATTTCTATGGCCAGAAGACCTCAAACGTGAAAAAAAAATACTGTTTTCTTGTCTGTCAGGAAGACAGAAACCCCAAAAAAGTACCACATTCTTAGAATCCCAGTTTTTGTCCCAAAGGCAGCAAACGCCTCGGACACCTCCTTCCACTCTGGTTGCCAGCTGGGCTCTGGAGAGCCAGGGAAGATGGGATTGACAGAGCCCCAGCTATTTTCTGCATACAGTAGTTTGGTCCTTTAAAACCTGAGTTATGGACAGCAGTTTTTTCTCCTGGAAAATCTCTCAGGGAAAGGGAATGTGTTCCAACAGCAACAGGAGTGTGAATTTATGGGGGGATAAGAGGACTGAGAAGGATCCGTTAAGGTTTTATTATCAGAAGTGTCAGTGGGGAGGGAACCACCTCATTAGAATGCTCCCGAATCTTGGCACAGGGAGGGGAAGTTCCATTCTTTATCCTCTTCTGGATGCCACGTTTCTGATTTGTCTCCCCTCTCCTGTCATTGCTCAGTCCAGGTTTAGCTCCTCCCAAACAGATCCAAAGCAGTGGCTTAGTCTGAGTAATACCTTACTCTGTAGTAGTATTCCACTAAAATACACCAGCTAGGAAGGAAAAAATACGTAGCGAGATTAATGCCAGAGTTTGTCCAAGAAAACGTCTAAACCACAGAGGAAGAATTAATGCAGCAATATTTCCATTAATATTGAGGTCAATGTGCCGATTCCACCGTCTACTCAGCATTTGGTCTCATTCTCTCCTGGACTTCACTTGCCCCAGCAAACTCTTTCAGACTGACAAACCAAGGAGGGTTGCTGGTAATTTTCTCATCTGCTTCTGTTCAGAGGCTGGAGGCCTTTTAATGGAATTATCCTTTCCTTTATTCCTCTTCCAGAGGTAGCTGAGAGTGTTGCCTGTGCAAATGTGAGATAAAGCCTGGGGCAGAAGAGCGCAGTGCTCCAATTCCTGGTGGAGCTGTAAGGGAGGAACTGAATAATTGGTTAAAAAGTAATTTGCTAGCTTCAGAATCATCAAAGAATTCTGATTGCAGTGGTGAGGAGAGCAACCAAGTCCATCTGGCTTTCAGAAGAGTGGAAAGTCTCCTTTTATGCCAAAGCTAGTCCATAAATGTCTGGCTCAGATCCCAGCTTTGTTGGCTCATTATAAGCACTTTTATTTGACCTTTTTATTAATGTCAGTGTTCTTCTGAGCACACACGTCTTAGATTCTCAAACAGCAAGAAAATTAAAAGAGGCGGTTTCATAAAAATTAAATATACATCAGGTATCACTGTCCTAAAGTCCTTGTCTGAAACCAGCTAGAAGAGAGGTCATTTTGTGTGTCATCTGTGGATTTTTTGATTTAGGTGCCAAACAGAAAATGAATAGATAGAAAAAGGGTTGTAGCCTTTAAAAAGTATTATAATAAATGCCAGCATATGATGTAAATATAAAATCATACTTTGGGATTATTTATACCTCTATTATAGCTTATTTAAACAGGAAGTTTTGTTATTTCTGGTAGTGTTATATCTGTCTTATGGTCTCTTACTTGACAATAACAAAGCTATTGTGTTTCTTGGAAATTATTGCGCATAAGGTTCTATGTCCTAAAAATAGGAAAAGTAATTTAGTTTAAAAAATTAGACCTTTTAGGAAGGTTTTTATGTTCATGAAGAGAAATTGAGCTATAAATGTGAGTTCAGATGTATGTTAGACGAGCAGATAAATTCAGTGTGAAATTTCTTGACACCTTTAGGAGCCAAAAGGAAATTCATTACGTAGTGTTGTCATGGTTTAATCCTAGCCAGCAGCCCAGCCCCACACAGCCCCTCACTCACTCCCCCATCAGTGGGATGAGGGAGAGAATTGGAAGGGTAAAAGCTGGAAAACTTGTGGGTTCAGATTGAGATAAAGACAGTTTAATAGGGAAAGCAAAGACCATGCACACAAGCAAAGCAAAATAAGGAATTAATTCACTTTTTCCCATGGGCAGGTGCTCAGCATCCCCAGGAGAGCAGGGATCCCCATCACATGTAATGGTGACTTGGGAAGACAAACCCCATCACTCCAAATGTCCCCTCTTCCTCCTTCTTCCCCCTACTTTATATCCTGAGCAGGATGTCACAGGGTCTGGGATATCCCTTTGGTCATTTGGGGTCACCTGTCCTGGCTGTGTCCCCCTGCACCCCAATCTCCTCCCCAGGAGCACGAAAAGCAGGAAAGGCCTTGGCTCTGTGTGAGCCCTGCTCAGCAATAACAAAAACATCTCTGTATTATCAACCCTGTGCTCAGCACAACCCCAAAACTCAGCCCCACACCAGCCACTGGGAAGAAAATTAACTACCCCAGCTGGAACCAGCACAAGTGTGCATAGCTTAAAAGAACATGGTGACACATAAAACATTCTATTTGCTTAATTTTGCATCCATAGGTCCAAGTCTAAAATATATGGGCAAACAAGAACTGGACCTCCGGCTTGGAAATTTTTTTTATTGCAGAAGAGGGTGACTCAGGAATTTGTAGTGGATGGAGTTCAAGGCATTTATCCAAATCTGGACCAAGCTGGTAGTGATTGCAAGGCAGTGCTGGCTGCAGTGTGTATGTTTGAGGGGCTGGGGGGCACACAGGCCTATGTGACAGGCCTGGGCAGCGAGATGGGAACACCAAACGGTATATATTTAACATAAAGTAACCTCACGCAACCCGCTCCTGGCACTCTCAGCCCAAGGGCCAAACATAGAATGGGCACTGAGACAGAGCTAAACTTTCCACCCTGTAGTAGTGGCTTAAAGCACACTTTTCAGCAGGGCGGGTAGAGAGAACAGCGCTTTATTGCCGCCGGCCGTGCTGTACCGACTCTGTGGAAAAACTGAAGAGTGGAGCTTCCAGCAGCGCCAGCCTGGTACTCCTTATAAACCCTTCCACATTCCACCATTGTGCTTGGATTCTGCTGGAAAATATGAGTCATCCCTGTGGGCTTGCACCTCCACCATGGCTGACAGGGGTTCTCATCTGAGCTTTGCAATCCATTTCCTGAATGCTGCTTGGGATGAGATGGCACTGTTCAGAGGAGGGACTAAATCAACACTTTTATTTCAGTGCCTTTTAGTTTATCTGCTGAATGCCCAGATAAAGGGGGTTGTCATGGACTGAGAGCTGGAGAGACACCAGGCTGGAACAGGCCCAGAACAGTCACAAGAGCTGGTCACAGACTCCAGGCCTGCCCAGGAAGCCTTTGGAGCAAGGACAAGGTCGGGTACGGAGACACTGCTGCATTAAGAGTACATAAATTTGGCAGAGATAAATCCCCTTGCTTCCCACCTCAGAAATCAAAGGGCTTAGTGTATCTGGGCTGAATATCTCAAAATAACCAACTTGGTTATGGGTCACGTGCAATAAGGTCCCAGAAACACCAATAGTGTGGGTTACACCCTAATTTAGGTCTCATCCATGATCACAGTTTTACCAACACTGTGTTTTACCAACCCAGCCCTGTAAGTCTGGTTGAATTCAGTAACTTTTATCAGCAGATTCACCAACAGTGCAATAGGTTCAGATTTATTTAGATCTATTTATTTTACATTTATTGAAGCAACAGGGTTTAGATTCTGTTAGATTTCCACTGATAACTGGACTAGAGCTACAAAATCTGTGTGTAGCACTGTGTGCCAGTGTTCCTGGGTGCTCCAACAGGGTTGGAGGCACAAATCCTACCAAAGAGGTGTTCCTGATTTGTGGAGGAGAGAGGACCAAGCCTCTCAAGTCATCTGCAGGATGGTCTAGTTATCATCCTCTACCACTGAGGATTTCAAATGCCAATTTGTACTTTTGAGGGAAGTGGAAGTGAGACTGGAGTCAAATACCCTGATACTGATGTCATGATGTGGGCAGCCATTTTATATATAAGTGAGGGATGTCAGAGTTACAAAGGGAGAGATTACAGAGGCTGTGGGACTTGTGCAGGGATGTAACAGAAACATGAGGCTTTAACATCTCTCCCACTTCTACGTGGCTGAGGCAGCAATTAGGGTCGTCCAGCCTCCCCTTGATAATGTCTCACCCCTCAGCATGTCACCATGACCTCATGTCTCATGGCAGATCCCACAGCAGTCCTTTCACTATGTCCCTCATTGTATCTCATTACTTCAGGTCTCATTCCTACAGAGAGTCACCAACACCACCCAGACTCACAGGGAAGGGCTGCTTCCAAATTGACCCTCAGCTCAGGAAGCCAAAACCTGGAGGCAGTCAAGGTCCTGTCAGAGCTGTGGGACTCTTAGTGAAATAAACAACTTGGAGCACTCAAGCATGTTTTCTTCTGGCCTTTTGTGTTTCGTGGATGCAAAGAGTTACAGGCAGTGAGATCATCTTGAAAGGACTCTAACTTTTTCAGATATTCCCAGAAGGGAACTCTGCACCACAAACAATGCTGCTATACATGTCAGTTCAGGATGCAGAATGTAAAAAAGCAGTTGTAATTCCTCATTTTGGTTTGGTCCTGGCCAGCATAACCCATAGCATTTTGTGGTAAACAGCAACCTGTGATTTACACCTTCAGTAACACAATTCCTGGGACATTTTAATGACGCAAATTCCCTTGGCCCAGAGGTTCTGGGATATATAATGCTCTGGTCAAAATCAGGATCCAAATGGGAAGAGCTTTGTTATGTAGTTCAGAACTCAGTGATCCAGATGGAGATAGTTAGGAAACAGCATTGCTGAGACTTTGCTCTGCAGAATATATGCAGCTCAGTGGCAACTTTTCAGGCAGACTGGCATAGATTTCTGCTTTTTTCCCCCTGTAATTTAAGGGTCTCTGGCCCAATGCAGAGAACACAGATTGGTCAATCATGCCTACAGCAAAATTTTTGGTTCTCTATTGACCATGACTTCTATCTTAAAAATGTAAATTTTTCTTTTTAGCAGAAGTGTCTCCAAAGTTGCCAAAGACCACTGCAAATTAAGACTGAAAGCCAGCTGACCTTACTTCAGACACCAGTACCATGCTCTTTCTTCTATGGCCCCCTTTAACTCCCCTTATGCTTTCCTCTCCTTTCATAAATTTCAGACAGAAGATTCTTTTTTTCCTGAATGAACCAAAAAGAATAATGAACTATTTCATTTAAATGTGTTACAGTGTTACTGATGTCTAACATACAGAGTTGCTTCTTTTTTCTAACATTTGTATTGGTTTTCATAAAAAAAAACACGAAGGAGCCATTACATGACAAACAAGAAGTAATGAAAGAGTTACACAATATGGTAATGATAGTTAAGCCTCAAAGTACACAAAGTTTAATTTGGCTTGGATTAGCACCCCAAAGCTCTGCTCCCTATTAAAATCTGCATTTCAGACAAGAAATTGGACCATGTATCTTTCAATAACACAGTGTCTGGTTAGAATTACAGCCTGTCCTGGTTCTTGTCACACTGAAAATGTCACAGGATTAGGTTTCCTCATGGAGAATTCCTCCTTCCAGCCCCAGTGTGATCTGTATAGGATAACAGGATGCTGACTGAGGTTACATGGCAGTGGCTGTGCATGCTCAAGACAGGCAAGTGTACAGCCTGTGAGCAAATGGGAATGGACAACTGAAAAGTAAATTAAATGGCATGAATTTGTGTCATTGCACACCCTGAGAGCAGAGTTCATCTCATCATTTCAGGGCAGAGGTGAACTAATGGTCCAGGAGAGGTAAAACTGATGAAATCTCAAGTTTAGGATTCCTTAAAAATGTTTTGAGAGAATGTTTAAGATTTCAATTTCATATGCGTCACACACATCACAATGAAATCAGAACAGCTTTTTGAGACTGAATGTAGCAAGTAGAACTCATTCCTCATGAGGCACCACAGAGAATACCAAGCTACTCTGTTTTAGAATCACAGAATCTCACAAAGTGGAAGGGATCCACAAGGAGTCCAGTTCCTGGCTCTGCACAGGACAGCACCAAAAATATTTTCTCTTTGCCCTCTGATGAAAATGCCTGTCTCTGACCACCCCACTCCTCATGGCCATGGCACATCTTGCCTCTTTCCACATTTTCCCATGTTCCTGTCCCATCTGATGTGGGAAGGGAAGGTGTCTTGCTCCGTTCGCTCATCCCTCACAAGTGTTTATAGGGAAGCTGTGGTGTTGAGTAATGAAAACTAACAGATTTTTGACTTGGCTGAACAATTTTTTTGGGGGTGGAGGGGGACTTGCCTTCTTCTCCTGCACATCTGTCCTGCCCATTCCCTACCGCCTCAGTGGCTACTGAAAAGAGGCAGGTGATTCCTGCCAAAAACTCCCCACGTGTCTCCCTTGCCACTGTCCTGGCTGCTGAAACAGGAAATACCAAACTAATGTCCAGGTCTGAGGCTGGAACAGGAAAAGTGGTTTTTTTATCAAAGTGGCCCAGGGCAGTAGGCCATGCCCTTCCCTGAGCTGTAACCCCACTTCACTGCAGCCAGAGTCCTCCTCACCATCAGAGAAAATATGGAAAATAAGAGCCCCTCTGCATTGCCAGACATCTGCATCACCTGGGACAGCTCACCCCTATTTCAAGTGAGACCAATAATCCTGAGCTTCATGCTTTTTTGGGACACAGCCACCTACTTCAACAGCTGGAGCTGGAATTTCCCTGGCAGGGTAAATAGAAGTGCCAGAAGTCCCTGGCAGAACACTGACAGGATGAGCCAAGGCAAGTGGAAGCACGGCTGAGCCATCCAAAAGCTGGCATGAGTCTGTTGTGGTGCATGGGGGATTGGGATGAACCTCACTCCTGCCAGGGAAAGATCCTTGAGACAACCAGTGGCCCTCTTTGACTTCTTTCCCAGTTAAATGTTTCCTTGATGTACCTGAGTACAATGTACAATCTCAAAGTACGTGTTTAACACCAGGGAATTTTTGCTGCAGCAGACATGGGTTGATCTTAGCCATAATCCACTTCGACCATTAAAACTCTGAAATTATGGTCAGGCTTCCAGACTTTTCAAACCTTTTTTAGTGGTTTTTTTCCTCACACACATAGTTTTGCTCAGGATTTGATCCCTGAGGATCTTTGCTCATCTCAGGTATCACAGTGAAAGCTACAAAGAGCTGTCAAATGTTTCCTGCTTTTGCTGCAACAATTTAGACTCAAACCCTGCATCATTTTCTAGAATGTTGAGAAATTGAATGTCTGGACACCCGCAACCATAACAGGACTTAGGCTCCCAAATTACATGAGACTCTTATGGAGTTTCCATTTTATTTCCAATAA
The DNA here is from genome assembly GCF_000738735.6 of Corvus cornix cornix. NCBI lineage: Eukaryota > Metazoa > Chordata > Aves > Passeriformes > Corvidae > Corvus > Corvus cornix. The sequence continues at coordinate 2,012,778 of NC_046332.1, read as the reverse complement.
TTGCATCATGTTAATTTGTGTTGCTAGGTGAATTCTTTAACAGAAGGTGAATAATAGAGTAAATTTTTCTAGTCTCAGCTCATGGAAATGGCACGAGATTTTAACACAGAACTCTCCAAATCTGAACACCATTATAGTTCACATTATTTGTGTATTAATTTAGATCTACAGGTCTCAAGCTGTACAGACTATTAAGCGCATAAAAGCCTGAAATTGCCTTCAATTACTTGCTGCATGCAAGGACTGAGAAAACAGGCCAAATTATTTTTTATTCTTTAATAAACAGTGAGAAATGGAAGCTTCTCGTGCATTAAAGGAAGGAGAAAATGTATGTAAAATTCAAGGGAAGGAAAAAAGGAGTAGCCAAAACTCATAAAACTCCTGTGGGGCTTCTTTCTTGATTTGGATTTTTTTAATATACTTTTTTTTTTTTTAATTAATTAATTAATTGTCATATTATCAAGGCTGTCCCTGAAAAGTGAGTCATACAATAACATCTGATTTGTCTTGGGAAGGTGCGGCCTTCCTGTTGGAGCTGTGAACTTCCTACTGCTCATACAAAAGGGAGTGGAGCATCCTGAGCCGAAAAGTGAGACAGGAAGGGTCTGCTGAGATAGGATGAAGCCATAAATGGAAGATAACCTAGACCCTTAAAGAAGAGGTGGCATTGTTATGTAGGCTTTTACAAAGAAATGTAAAGATTTTAGTGAACTTCAGATCTGTTCAACATCTTTTCTTTATAAGTATTCACTCTTAAAATGTTTGATGTACTTTATTCTAGTTGTAAATGATAACCAGTGCCATATTTCTCTTTCTTAAATGTACATCAGACCAAAATATATCTCCTACTGCTGGAATTCAGCTGTGAGTTTCTCCAAGGGGATATAAATCCATTATTTCACTCATATAATGAGCGCTTCATACATGATTTAAGGATTGGGTGAAGTAACCAAAACTAGTTTGTTTTACACAAAGTAAACAGTCTTTTTTTTTAAGTCTGCCTTTGTTTTTAGAGCTCTTCATAACCTGTTTTTCAAGCCTTTCTATTTTACAGCAGAAAAAGGAAACTATTCTACACTCTTTTGTTGAAGAAGGTTTCACTGCTGTAAAGCAAACAGAAAGCAGCTCCAAACCATGACATCATTTTTTGCTGTATCTGAGAGTAATCAGTAAACAGTGTTCAGCCAATATTTGAAATAACACAGTCCGGCTGTCCTGTAGTAAAAATTGCAAATTTCGTAAGACATGAAAGTGTTCATTTCCCACCTTATCTGTGGACACAAGTTTCAGTCCAAGAGCTCCTTCCTTGCCAGGTAAACTTCAAACATGTCATTGCTTAGGGCCCTTTCTCCTTTCAGAAGAATGTGGATTGGGAAACAATGAGAGAGAAAGATTAGTCAAGCAGAAAGTTCTGGGTTGATTAAATGAATCCTCTTTCCCAGAACAAATTAAGAATATGGAAGAGATAAATCTCCCTTTCCATATTTTCAGTGGTAACAGACGTGTTCTTACATAACCTTGGAACCACGTGCACTGATCCATGTCCTTACATATCTACAGAGGGAACAACTTATAAAGTTGAAACCATAACAAAAAGAGAAGTGAAGTGTTTAAGAATGAATTTGTCCTTTTTGAGAGTAAAATCCAGGGCTGTCCCACTTGTAGGCCAGAGGCTGGGCCTCACCACTGATACCCAGTGAATCATAAACCCCTGTGGCTTCAGGAGGACTGGGGAAGCTGCAGCACTGGTGCTTTTTGCAGGCTTGAATTGGGAGATGGATTGGGCAGTGCCCACAGCAAACACTGCTGCTGGATACAAGTGCCCCAGCAGGACACAAATGCATGGTTTGGGTTTGAGTCACCCTCGGAGCTGGCTGGAGGCTGCTGAGGTAAGGGTGAGGTCAGGAAGGGAGGATAACTCTTGGTAAACCTGGGAGAAAGGTTAAAAATCAGTGCTGTAGAAAGGAAAGGGTTTGAAGATCAGGTTTTTTGCCCCTCACCCTTTTTCTTTGCTAATTGCTGCACAGGACTTCCCTGCTAATTTCCTTTTACCTCATCTGTGGGCAGTGCAGCTCTGTCTGGCCAGCATGTCTTTGGGAGAGAAGGAAACAAGAAATGATGATGTTATCTTTATGGGCTGTTTGGATCCCAAAAGATCTTTTTTTCTGTTTCCCACTTCCTTTTTTTCACAATGGGCTTTGTGAGTAAAAACCAGGAGCCTTTGGTGGCCCAAACTCCTCTCCCCTGGGCACAGGGGCTGTGGCAGCCAGGGAAGGGAATCCAAGAAACTGCACAAAGTGTCCTAAGTTGTATTTCTGATCTGCTGTGAAATATTTAACCGTTAAACCCTAAGTAATGGTGTTATTACCTATTTATCCAGCACAAGTTGTGCTTGTTATATTGTAGAGTGAGAGGTGTTCATATCATAGAGGCAATTAGAAATCCAGTTCTCCAACTCAACAGGAGTTGAGTTTGCCTAATTGTGCTTCAGGCCACTGAACAAATCCCTCTAAATATTTGTTAATTACTAAATTGTTCCGCTCTTTGAGACAGTAGAACCAGGGACACAACAAAAGCTCTCTTGTTGCTGTACAGAAATTTCTATGGTTCCTACAGCACCTCCCTTCAAACTGATGGAGAAGGGTAAAAAGGGTTTACTAAGGAACTGTACAATCCATTCTGTGTAAATCCTTCTGTTGCATATGCCAGCACAAGAAATAACATTTTTATTCTAAAAATGGAGGTCTGCAGGTGAGGAAATTAGTTTGGAAGATATGGATGAACATTTTGATTGTTTTTCCTTGGTTGTTGCAATTCTCAGCCTGGCACAGGAACTTGTACAGACAGTTGGAAGCTGTTCCTGTTATTACCCTGAGCTGTGAAGTGAGAGATGGCTGAAGAGCAAGTTTATATCTCCCTTTGCTCCAGGATGACAGTGACCTCTGGCAGAAATGTGAGAGAGATGCATTAATCTCTTCATCAAGAAGTGCCAAAGTTCATGTGCTCGTGCCTGAGGGCCCATCTTCAGTTTGGGTATCATCTGTCACATAATTTACAAACACAGAAAACCAGACAGCCTCTGTCTTGAATAGATTATGGTTTTAAAGAGATGGGACAAAAAGCAAGGAGAAGCAATATGACATGGGGGCACAACAATAGCAATTTTATTTTGGTCTTTCCTGGGGTGAGGGGGAATGAAGAAATTGAGGGATGTGTGGGAGGGGTTAGAGCCAGTAATCAACCAGCATGAGGGCGATAACATCTAACAAAACCTGTACAAAATGCTGATGAAAACATTCTCCACATGTCTCTGCTTTGGCTGCTCCAACTTGAAACCCTGTCTGGCTTCACTGCAAAATTACTGAACACGGTTCTTTGAAGAGTATGAAGGAAAATCTGAATTTCAAAATATTTCTTCCAGATTAGTCTTTTGCAAACTCCATTTCAAAACTCTGAGGGCAGCCAGGGACCAAGGTTCCAGCAGATCTCGTCAACTCCTGATGTAAAGGCCCTAGAAATAGTGATCATAGCTGACTTCTCTGACATCAGCTCTGTTACATCATGAGAGGGGGAAACACAACATATGGAGGCAGATCTCAGACTGGTCTTTCATGGTCACTTGGCTTTTTGAGGTGGGATTGTTTACTGAGGTACAAATCTTCTCCTTCCTTAAGGCATTAATCTAAACCTTTACTTCAAGCTGTGCAGCTCCCAGACTGCATGTTAAAGCTGATTAAGTCAGCACATAGGTAGGAAAAAAAAAGAAAAAAGTAGTTTTATGAAGTCAGTGAAAAAACATTAATGATTTCACATGCAGAGTTTGCAAGATAGGAGTGTGGGGAGGCAGAAATCATTGGCAGACACTTAATGCTCAGGTGGTTTGCTGCTACAGTATCACTATTTCCAGTTATGTCAGCAAAATATGATGGAGAATCACAGTAACACTTCTGCTAGAATCAGAGCCTGTTAGAAGTTTGAAAATAGAAGAGAAGGATTCTGAAATGCCTAGTTCTTGATAAACACACATCCTGTGTCACTTTTTTAGTTAAAAATCTACCAGTTACATTGGAATTGTATATATATAAAAAAATTGAGCTGCTATATTAGTTGTGACCCCAGTTGTGAACCTCGTTGTCACAAAAATCCAACTTGTGTCAATACAGGTTGTCATTTTTCTATCATGGCAGTACATGATAACAGGTCATTCTGTTTAGACATCTTGGTGTATCTGCATGTCTTCAGTAAGTTCATTTCTCTTTAGAAAGACTATCCCATCTTCTCCTGCTCCCTTTCCTGTAGGTAAAGCACAGTTCGTGTTTATCATTAGCAGATTGTTAATGAAGGATGGTCTGGAGGCTGTGGTGGAGGCTGGGGTTGCCAGGGTGTTACAGGTGGAGACCAGAGCCCACCCACCCTTGAGGGTACCAGTATTAAATAGCTGAAGCCCTGGAGATGGAAAATGTAGGATTGTAATGCTGTGGAGCCTTTACAGAGGTTTGGTGCCAGAAAAGTGGTAACAAAGAACTTAAAAAAGGAGCTCCATAGCAGCTGCAAGAATGTGATGTGCTTGCATTGCCTGTGTTTTCTTCCCTACAAATCAGAAGGCCGTAGAGGAGCAGTGGAAAAGAGCAGGTTTCCCTTCTCCCCCCCGGCTTGCTGAGGTTCAGCATCAAGCTTTCTCTCTCCACCAAAAGCACCATGTGGTAAAGAGCTTGCTGCAGAGACACTGCCCTTTTCTTCTTGTGGAAAAAAGGAGCTCCTGTTTTATGGTGGCCTGGAGGCTGCCGAGCCGCCTGCTGCCAGGGCTGCTCCTCTAATGCTGTCAGCAATCAGCCTGGCTCCGGTGAGAGGCACAGCGGCCGAGCCCTGCTTCCCCTCTGTTTACTCTGCAACCAGGAGCAGCTCCTCTCCCCCTCTCCTCACAAACCTGAGCACAACAGCAGCACAAAAATCTCTGGAAAGAACGACCTGCCCAGGCTCAGCTTCTCTCTCGAAGAATGAGCCTTTGCTTCACTTTTCCTTTCAGCTGCTGGGAAAATGTCAAGAGTGGATGAGTCACATGGCAGATCAGATCTGAGTAAGAGCTTTTTTCACTCGGTGTTAGAGGCGGTATGAAGAAGTTTAGTGCTGACCCCAATGCTTAATCAAAAAGAGGCTTTAATATTTCAGCAGATTTTGGAGCATTAGTTGCTGACATAAAGACTACCATCACAGAAACTGTTAGTAAAACCTTTTTAAAATTTATTTTCTGTATCAAAACCAACCAAACAGAATAAAAAACACCACAATACTGACTGGGTTTCTTGGCCATTTCAGTTCTTTTTTTTTTTTTTTTTTTTTTTTTTTTTTTTTTTTTGGTGCTATCAGGCACTAATGAACTTGAAAAGATATTTGACAAGATGAGACTTGCAGGCCATTTTAGGAAGCGAGTTCCAGGCAGGCCTTGAGGAGTTGCTGATCAGCTTTTATCAGCAACTGTTACTCATGCCTCCACATCTCACTGCACTGAGCTGCTGCTCAATCTGTCACGTTCACTTTTATACCAGATCCTGCTGAAAGATGGTTCCACATTAGGGCCAAATGTTCAAACAAAAGGGAGTGAACACTGATGCCCTGACTCCGTTTTGCTCCTCTGTAACCGGAAGCTGATACTCACATCAGGAGTTTCTGCATTATTTTGGATATTCATATTTTATCTCTTTGCAAAAGAGGTAAAATTGTGGGAAGTCTTGGCTGTTTTACTTAAGGATCCTTGCCTCTGCACTTGAAATAAATTAACAGTTATATTGAGATATTAACATGTAATAATCATAAAGGTGGCATTTGCAAACAAATTGTAAAATTCACTTTCCATTTCCATCCAAAGATTCTTGCTTAATAGTGACATGAACAGATTGAGAAATCTCCTCTAGCTACCTAAACCCAAAAATCAAACCAGGCAGCTGTTTCTGAAATGTATAGAATGTTCTGTCCCGACAATTTTCTTCTGTGAGTGGACTGAGAGCTATTCTGTGTCTGTGACTTGTTGAGCTGGGAACTGCCATGCTGGCAGACCTGTACTGCTCCACTGTGAGGAGTGAGAAATGTTTTTAAGTAGCTGCATGTGTTATTTTTCGTATACACTGGCGGCCTTTTCATTTTCCAAGCCTCCCCAAAATTAAATCCCATTCAATTCCCTATTCAAGCTTCTATGCAGTACTTGAAGACTAATTGTTGAGCAGGCTCCATTTATTCAGGTTGGGTTTTTAGCTGTTTTCTAGCTTCAGGAGCACACGTCTCACATACAAGAAAATATCCTGAGAAGGCAACAAAGAGATCTGGCTCTAAAATCTATGACAAGTATGGAAAGGTATCAATGACATCAATCCTATTCTTTCTGTCTGTAGCACAAACACCTGACACAAAGAAACATGCTGGAGAAAGGATTTTAGCACAATATTTTGGCTAGTTATAAAAATGTGATACATCTTCTCCATCCTTTTCTTGTCTTCTTGTTGCAATGTGAAACACCAGCACAGCCTAAATCCCCAAGGATAAAGTCAGTTCTGCAAGTTATTACCTGGCTGTGCTAAATTCTGATGGCCATACCAAGATGTTCCTGATTCACTGATAGAGCTGTGATCAAAAACAACACCTCCCATTTTTACTTCCCATGTTTTCATTTTGATCCTCATCTCTTCCTCTTTTCTCAATGACAATATGAAAAAAGGTGGGGCAAACATCAGACCTCATACAGAGCAGGTGCCTTTCAGAAGCTCTAAAGCTGGAGATGCTTTTCTCTTGAACACTGAGAAGTGAAAGGGTTCATATTTTGAATTGAACGTTTTTCAATACATTTTTTTCTTCCTGAAAATGTCCCAAAACAAGTTAGCTGGTTTTCAACTGTCTATTATGTTTATGGTCTATTCAATAAGGACAGAGAGCAGAAACAATTTTTATGCCCTCCTCCTCCTTCTCCCCTCTGAAAGGGAGGATTAAGTTGTCAGGTTTCTTTAAAAATAAGAGGACTTTTCTTCTCCAGTGTTTCTCTTTTGGGCACTTCTAAGTCAGATATGATTGAGTTCATTTCCCTGCTTTCCTCTGTACCAGAGTCTGTTTCTGTCAGCTGTCCTGATCCCTCTGTGCATTAATGCTTTTGCCCCTGTTATGTGATGAATTCTGGACACTGCCTTGTTTAACACCATGTTAACCTGGAGGAACAGACTGGAATTTATGGCCTTGGGTTAATCCCTCTGCTTTTCACCTTCCTTTTTGTATAACATTCATTGCATCATGTGGGATATATGCCTGATTCCTTAGTGGTTAGGTTAACAACAGTGGGATCCTGCTTGGAGACAGGGCAGGGGATGTAATGTCCTTGCAGCTTCAGCTGTTTTGCTCTGGTAATTGTGCATACACTTTCTGCCTGCTGTTTTGATCCTGCTGTTGCTATTGTTTGTTGGAGACCCATGCTGCCTCCATGCCCAGCCTAAATTCCATTGTACCCACCCCACAGGCCTTTTGTGCAATGCCAAGCCAGCAAAAATCCTGGCATCCAGCTCCTTTGTTGCCCGAGGGAGGTATGTGGGAAAGGCAGCTCAGCACTCACAGGGGACAGGGACTTGGCACACTCTGCCCAGCAGTTTCCACTACACGTCCCTTGGGCTGAGACAGTTTTGCTTCAGGTGCTCCTACATTCATTTTCTGTGTTTTCCATCGAGTTCTGTTTGCCAGAACAGCAGAGGAATGCAGCTGCTGGGATTTCATACCCTGGTTTTCACACGTCCAGCAGCATGTCCTACTAATGTGCTATTTGTATTACAGGAGTCCCCACGGGCCTTGCTCCATGTCTGAATCCCATTGTTCTGGCAGTATAAAAAGAGTCAGAAACAGTCCCCAGCACAGAGAAACTTGCAGCATTTGACTGTGACTAAAGCAGGGTTTAGGAGGAGCGCAGTGTCCAAGTCTCTGAGAATGTCTTAGACCTTTCAGTTTTGAAGCACCACCATAGTCCTGAAAGGCCAGGCACCAGGCAGAGGTCACAAAGGGTTATCTAAAATAAACAGAAACCACGCTGTGCTGAACCCAGTGCTGCTCCACAGGCTCAGAAATACCCTGAATGAACACGCAGGAGAAAGCCAGGCTAGTCCAGTAGTGGAGAGGAGAGGTAGGGTTGGTTTTGCTGAAACAGGCTGGGGGAAGCCCCCAAAAGAAGCAGAGATGGCAGCTCGAAAAGGGCAGCAGCTCCTGGCACACGCAGGGACCGTAAATTTCCAATGTCTGTGCTGGGAATGATTTGTGTTACTCTGCTCTCCACTATGATTATCAATGACATTTTTCTGTGTGATGGTTTCTCTTTCCAACTCACACAAAAGAAGACAGGCCACACAGGATGTCTTCAGTTGGGGATTTGGCTATTTTGTAGCCTTCTTTCTCTTTCTTCTGTTTTCTTTCCTAGTTTTTATCACTGGCTTTTAGCAGGCCTTTAGTGCTGATGATTTTTTTCTAGAGAACAGGTATTAAGTATCCAAAGGCTTCGTAAGTGCGGGACTGGGTCCTTCAGACACCAGCTACTGTACTGGTAGTCTTGGTCCCTGCTTTTCCTGACCCATGCCTCTGTTAGGAAATCTCTGTGGGGCTCCAGGACTTTCCATTTTACACTTAGGATGTTGTCATGCTGTTGTCAAACAGAGAAAGAAAACCCTGTTTCCCCACTTTGATTTAGGGAGATTAAGAATGGAGCACAGCCCTATTCAGAGTTCATTTTCTTTCCTATCCATGGATTTTAAGAGCCTTGGTCTGGCCAGTGTGAAACCAAGCCTGTCACATAGCTGGAAGGCAAAGATGTGTTCCCTTGACCTCAAAAACATACTCTTGTTTTGCTTTTCTGTAATGTTATTTTTTGTATAAGTTTCTCTCCAGTCAATATTTACTGCTGGGCTATGTTGCCCATTAAATCCTGGTGGGGGGAGGGCTGGAGCCTGGAGCCTGCTGACAAGATCCTCATCTCAGGAACATTCTGTTGGCACCAGGGATGCTCCAGCGCTGCCAGAACGAAACGCAAGGCGACTCTATCAGAGATAGGTCACACACTGTGTTTGGATTCGATTCCCTCCATCTGTTTGCCATAACACTATCCCCTTCTGCTCCAGGAAAAAGCTTTTTCTGGAGCGTATCATCCTGCTGTACTCTCCCAGACGAGTGCTTGGATCACCCCGAGCCGTTCCTTGGTAGGCAGCAGCAGTTGCTAAGGCTCGGTGATGAGCTCACCGCTGCAGAAAGGGGAGGAACAGGTTCCAAAACAAAGCACAGCAGTGAAGACGTGTAAAATGTTCTCATGCAGCTCCCTGTGTGGAGGCTTGTTCGTGGGGAGCTTTGAGGTGTTCTTTTTTTCTCCTTTTTGGTTTGTTTGGTTTTGGTGTTTTGTTTTGGGGTTTTTTAAGATGTTCTGTAGCTGAAAGGTCTTAATGTTAGGAAAAGGAATATTGCAGAACATCCTCATCCTTTGATGTCAATGGCCTATTTGAGCCCCATTCTGTTGGATATTTTATTTGTTTACTTGTTCTTATCTCCCCAAGCATGAGGTGTTGTTTAATCTTTTAGCCTTCCATGTGAAGTTACTGACATAACCAGGATTTTTCAGGTACCCTCATGTACTTATACTTGCAAGACCAGCAAAAAGATAAAATTACTGACAGTGCAGAGGCTGATTACAGACTGTGTCAGACCTACACACCACAATGAGGATGTGGCTGCATTAAAACCAAAGGCATTTGGTTAAACAAAGTATTTGAGGGAAGTTTGCAATTAGAGCCTTGTCTGCAGTGAAGGCTCAGCTAGAAAAGAGGTGGGTTGGTTTGTTGGGTTTTTTTCATCCATTTCACCATTATATGAATTGACTCAGTTCAATGAAAATCAAACAGTTCAATAAAATCTGTCATGGAAAATTATATGGAAGCCTGGTTTTGTGCTGCAAGATGCACTTGAGGATAGATGACACTGGAATGATACTATTGAGGAGGAAACCTATCAAAAACATAGAAAATTAGATGGCTTGATCCTGATCTCCTCTGTGCAATTTTGTCCTGATTGCAGATGTGAGTCTCCTCTGAGAAGTGAAAATTGTTCTGTGATCTAGGTCCCATACCCTACCTGAAGATTTAAAATGCTCTTCAGGGCAGCGACTGCTCCTTAAGCTCTACAGAAACCTGCTCCCTGGTAGAATCCAGGGCAGCAGCCATAGGGACTGTTTATTTTTGTTTTATTCTAAGGCATAGTAATTGTTTGGCTTCCTGTTGCAAGACACCTGCCTGCATTGTGCTACCCTACTGATCCAAGGCTGGGCTCTAAAGAGGCTGTTCCTGCCTGCTTATGTTTCCAGCTCCCTGGGCATGTGTCTGTGTTGTTATATCTTTCTCCCTATTGATTGTTTTTCCACTATTTTCTCTGCTTTTGTTTTTCCAGAGCTGAATCACCAAAGTTTACATAGTCTAGAAAAATAGATTTCTAAGTCAGACCTTCCTTCCTAATAGTTTGCTGTCTTGTGTTTCTTTTTTTTTCTCTTCCCACATTTGGCAAAGCCTCAAAATCCACGTGCCAAGCATTGTATAAATAGGAGTAGTCATGGTGGTGCCCTGAGCAACTCACAGCTTAATTAAAGACAGGAAAACAAGAACTAAGTGTAAAACAATAGGAAAGAGGCTGAGGGTAACAGTAAATATGTCATGGATTTAAAATAGGCTCGATGTGCACAGTTGGTGCAAAGCTCCAAATCAAAAGCCAAATGGCTTTGGCACAAGCATTCCATGGAATCAAGTGACCCCTCAGCATTTCCTCTGCCTTCCCTTCTTCCCTTTGCCACTCGTGGAGAAGCTGCTCTGCTGTTTGCTCTGCCCCCGTGCAGATTAGAGGATATAAAGGAATTATAGAAGCTGCAGTCAGGAGGGCATTTCCTGAGCTATTGGCCCTGCTTTAAGCCTGGGTTTTTTCAGCAAAGAGTATTTTCAGCTCCTGAATCCCCTGCTATGCAGGTCCAGCTTGCCTACTGTGAGTGTCTCATATGGAAGAATCATAACCAAAATCTGCTGGGTTCTCTATTTTTTTGCAGATGAGTGGGCAGAAGCTGGAGGTGTCCTGGCATGGCCTCTCTCCTCCTCTCACAGCCACACTGCAATGGCTTAGCAGTCTTCTGACAAGTTAAAGCTGCTGTCCTTGGAGTGCTGCAGGGAGATATCAACATTTCCCAGCACGACTCATCTGCTGATGTCCCATTACCTGTCCTACTCCAGCCACATCAAGGTACAAACACCAGGGTTCACTATTTCAGCAAGGGATCAGTGTCTGCATGGGGAGATGGAGGGCTTGGAGGGGAAAAAGAGGGGAAGGCAAGACAGGGGAAACACTGGTCCCCCCTGAGCCTCCTTTGCTCCAGGCTGAGCCCCTTTCCCAGCCCCCTCAGCCGCTCCTGGGGCTCCGGCCCTTTCCCAGCTCTGTTCCCTTCCCTGGACACGCTCCAGCCCCTCCAGGTCCTTCTTGTCATTAGGGGCCAAAAACTGATCCCAGGAATTAAGGGGTGGCCTCAGCAGTGCCCAACACAGGGGACAATCACTGCCCTGGTCCTGCTGCCACACCACTGCTGCCACAGCCCAGGTGCCCTTGGCCTTCTTGCCCACCTGGGCACACCTGGGCTCATGTTCAGACACTACTGCCAATATTGGGGAAAAAATAAATTTTAGAAATTCACTTATTCTAGTCTCTTCGGAATGGATCTTTCAAGCCTCAGTCTTATTTTGAAACCTGACAGATTTGCTGCCTCAACATCAGTAACCTAAAGAGAGCAAGGGTAACAATCAAAACTCAAAAATGCAAAATCTTGCAGGATACCTTATTTCACCTAAATGAAAAACCACACTACTTAGATACATTGAAAGTTTCCATGTTAAAAAGATGGCATTATTGCAGTGCCTTCTCAGATCCTGAGTCCTTGTTTCAGCTGAAATAGAGTTCCTTTTCTTGCTGGTAGCTGACACAGTGCTGTGTTTTGGATTTGATCTGAGAATAATGCTGATAACATACTGGTAGTTTAGTTTTTGCCAAACAGTTCTCACCCTAATCACCAAAGTGACTGATCCAGATAGAAATTCTACTGTGCTTATCTGACATGTGGAGAACAAATGATGACATAAGCCAAAATACACAAGAAACTTGCAGTAAAACAAATCCAAAGCCAGCCAAAGTCTGATCTCTGTGAAGCAGCTACTCTGCTGTGGGCAGTTGATTTCCATTAGGATACATTTGGAATATTTGCAAGAAGATTAGAATTAGAATTAATTAGAGTTAGAATTAATTGTGCTTTGCTTTGGGTGCTATCACAGAATCATAAATGCTTTGAGTTGGAAGGGAGATTTTATAACCCTGTTCCACAGGAGTTGGTTGTTAAATTGTTGAAAAATGGAGCCATTTAAAATTTTGAAGTAAAGCTAAAAAAGACAATACCTACTGCTTCTGAGAATTTCTCCACATTATTAAAATTGAGGTTTCTTAGTGTAATTCTTAGTCAAAGATCTGATTTGTTTTTGAAAGTTATACTGAAATGGGTATTTATGTTTGTGTTCATAAATCCATTTCCTTGAAGTAGTAATGAATGGTATTTGATGATGTTTTGAGCACTGAAGAGCTAAATTATTTTGGTTTTTTCGTCAGGGAGGACAAAAAAGAAAGCCATCTCTGTATGACGAATTAACTGCCTAATCTGTGCTTGCCTCAACCAGATTTTAGGTTATTATTTATGTTTTATTCCATGCTTTTTTTTTTTTTCCCTCCTTTTCTTACCATCTGCAGAAATACTGGTGTACATAGCTGACATCTGGATTAAAAAATAAAATCTCTGAAGGCCAAAATATTGACCCATAGGTTTTTACTTCCACTCTTAATATGACTATTATTTTCATTTGGTAAAGCTAAAGAAAGAAGGCTCACTCATAGAACAGATTAGATTTCCTGAAAGGACAAAGAGATATCAAAAAGCAAAAAAAAAGAGTTTATACTGAGAAGATCTTAAGGAATAAATGTCAATGAACTGTCATGATAAATAAATTACAATCTGGCTCAATAATTCATTTCATTTTTTCTGGTGATGAAAAGATGGATGAAGAGAGAGGAAAAGTGACGATATTTATTTAAAGCAATCAAGAAGATCAATTACTCAGTGTTGTAAACAATTAAACTGAGCTGTGCTCATCCTTTCTGTTTGATGTGGATTTTTCTGGCTGGAGATTGGAGAAAATGCAAATTCCTGTATTAGGACAGGGAGTTTTCTTTTAGTATTATTTCACAGCTTTTTCAGAAATAAAAAAAGAGAATACAATAAAACATTTTTTTTCAAGTCTGAAAGGTTTTGAAATGGGAACCAGTTCGCTTCATAATACACTTGTACAACTCAGAGCAAATAGTAGTTATAGAGATATGCAAATCAGAATTAAGAATTATAATTCCAAATTCACAACCACTTGTCTCAGATTTTGCTAATGATTCAGAATGAATAGATTGCATTTGATATGATGAAATTAGTAATAACCTACATAATGTTTCATGATTTAATGGCATTTATTTAATACATCCAAAGTACAGTTGTTGTTACTATTATTGTTATCATTATTTAATATTGATGCCTACTTATACAAGTATAGGTATTATATAGAACCACTTGCATAGAAATTTTCTTTTCTAATATCTAGAAATCAAAAATTTGATGTCTGATAAAAAATACACTAAAACCAAGAAACTCTTTCTGATTAACTCCTGATTAGTTTTTGGATTGAAATCCCATTAAATAGGGCAGAAAACAAAGCATTAAAATAAATCACAGAATCCTAGAATACCAAGTTGGAAGGGATCTCAAGGATCATCTGGTCCAACCTTTCTTAGCAACAGCACAGTATGGACAAGACTGCCCAGCACCCTGTGCTGCTGAATCTTAAATTTGCCCAGTGGTGGAGAATCCAGCACTTCCCTGGGAAGGTTATTTCAGGGGCTGATTGTTACTGTGCAAAATTATCCCCTGGTGACCAACTGGAACCTCCCCAGGAGTAACTTGTGCACATTATTGCTCATCTTTTCCAAGGGACTCCTTGTAAAAAGGGAGGCTCCACCTTCCTTGCAGCCACCCTTTAGATGCTGGAACGTGGGGATAATGTTCTTCCAGCCTATCCAGGTCTCCCTGCAGGTTTTTTCCTCTGGAGTGTTCCCTTCCCCACTCAGTTTTGTAATTTCTCTGCAGAAAAAACAAACAACTGTGAGGAAAATCTCTTCATCAATGTGCAGAATGGGCTGACCACAATGTTAAAAATTAATATTAAAATTTAAAACTGCTTCTAACCTTGTTTATTTGTTTTCCAGAGCAGAGAACAGTGGGAACTCAATAAAAGGCACGCCAACTGGCCTTAAAAACATCTCACATGGAGAACTTACTTTCTCTGTTCTCTTGGCTTTCTCTCTCTGAATGTGACCAACTGTCCTCTAAACAGCTTCTTCCTTGTCTCCTCTTACTACCGAGGTTTATTGCAGAGATAAAGCAGAGGTCCAGACACCAAAAATCTGACTTTTGTTCCCAGATCAACCACAGCCTTTTATGTGACCTTGGACCACTCATTTATCTCAACTTCAAAGGCAATAGGGAGGATAAAATTAATCACTGTGGTGCCCTCAGATGCTGTAATGGAAGGGTCACTCTCTGCTACCAACTACACTTTTTAGGGGGAAAACCAGACTAGGAGTATGCTGACATAAATTAAAAATGTATTATTCTCTCCTTTGTCCTGCCCCTGCCATCTGTAGAGTTGCCACCCAAAGCACAGCAAAAAAAAAGTTGTTCTATAAAACCTTTTCTGTTAAAGATGTTACCAGATTTTAGTGACCTAGAAGGATGACCTCTTCCTGGAAATCCTGATGGCAGAAGCTCTTAGATATTGTAGAAAACTAAAATTTTCCGTGAAACTGTGCCTGAGTTCCATCTGTTTGTTCTGTGTTTGTATTTACCTGGCTGTGTCCCTGTGCAAGATCCAGCTCACAGGATGGAAAAGGAGTCTCAGAATCTCACCTTGATTTTTCATTGGCAGCTTTTCCTCAAACACAAAAAAGTGCACCTTTATTTCAACCATACCTACAAAAGCAAGACATTATTATGCAAGGTATTTGTGTAGCTCTTTCTCTGTAACACAGCTTTTGAGTGGAAAAACAAAAGCATAGAGGTGTTTTCAATGTTATCTTGAAGACAATCTTGAATGAAACCCAGACCTGTTCTAAAAAGAGCAGGTTCCAAGGTGATTTTTGGCTATGCTGGGTAATGATGATAATACAGTTTTTTTAGCTTTTTTCTGTTGTGTACCATCTTGACTTACCTAAATACCTCTTCATAAAAGAGACACAGTTCAATGCTCTCAGCATTAAAATTGCTGAGTTTCTGTGGTCTGCATTTTGCAAGAAGGGCTTGCTCAATCAAGGACCCCATGACCTCAAAATCACTTCAGCTGTGTTGCAGTCTTATGAAATCTGAAGCTTTTTATGGTTTATTCTGAACAGAATGGGAGGCAGAAAAGTGTTTTGTGGTGTGCCACAAGTGAAGTGTCGTGGAGGGAGAGGGGAGCAGAAACTGAGCCTGTAATTACTGATCTGTAATCTGGATTTCTTCTGAGATATATGTAAGGAGCCCTTTGAGAGCTCTTAACCGAATTCAAATAATCATCACCACAGAATCATCATGGAATGTCCTGGGTTGGAAGGCACAATAAAGATCAGGTTATTCCAACCCCCTGCCATGGGCAGGGACACCTTCCACCATCCCAGGCTACTGCAAGCCCTGTCCAACCAGGCCTTGGACACTTCCAGGGATCCAGGGGCAGCCACAGATGCTCTGGGCACCCTGTGCCAGGGCCTGCCCACCTTCACAGGGAAGGACTTATTGCCAGTATCCAAACCTCCTCTCTGTCAATTTGAAGCCCTTTCCCCTTGTCCTGGGACTCCATGCGCCTGTAAATTGTCTCTCCCCATCTTTCCCGCAGGCTCCCTTATTTTTTATAAAAAGTTTGCTGGCCCATTCATAGGGATATTTGTCCACTGACTTGAGTGATTAAGATATCTTTTGTGAATGCAAACCCGCCACCTACTTCTGTTCTATACCCAGCTGAGGAACTGTCCCTTCACAGAGGTGACACCCAGTTTTCCTGACCTTTCCGGAATCCCTGGAACAAAAGGGAGCAGTAAGGAGGGAGCTGTCACTGAGGCCACATTTGGGGGTGAGACGAAGTGACTACGCTGTCAATCGTCACAGGACAGGTTACTTTCAGACAGAAAATGACACTCTGCTGATCAGTGTGAGAGGAATTTTGGAGCTCAGAGAGCAGGAGTCACTGTGCCAGGGCAAACAGGGCTATTTAGTGCTCCCCTGCCTCTACACTGATATTGCTGACTCACAAACTGCTGAAATTTTCCATTGAAAAGGGATGACTGATGTTTTAATACTCTGATGAAATTATGTGAAAGTATACCAAGGCTACTTGATTGATTAGATGGCTTTTTTCCTGAGACTTTACATTTTGGTGGAGATCTCAGTCCCTGTCTAAAAAGAGATCAGTTGTTTCCTAACCCTTGCTGCTCACTTCTCTCACCTGTCATTGCTGCTGGCAGCAGAAAACCTTTTTCTTTTACATTATTGAGACTTCTTTTTTTCCTCAAATCAGATATTTCAGGCATTTTCTGTGAACATAATTACAGTGCTCTTTGGTGAATATCAGGAGCACCAGCAAGCTCCTAAAATTCAGATATTATGGCAGAATTTACAATGCTATCTCTAGACAGTAATTTTGTTGCTGCTTCCTAGATTTTTGGTGTATGAAAAGGCTTGCTATGAACAATTTTTCTTAGATTCAAGGGTGTAAAATTATTTTGATAAATAATGATTGGACTTGTATCAGAGGTGTAAAATGCTGCCCTAACTCTGTTGTTGGAGCTTTTGCACGCTGAATATAATGGGGTACAAAGCTGTTAAACCCTATATTTAAATACATAGACAAAGTTACAGATATTCATCAGAGTTTGATCACAATGCCAGTTGTGAGGTACTTTGTAACACCTGAAAATTATGCACAAAATAATTAAGAATCTCACTTAAGTAGTGAGAGACTCTCGAAGTGTACCAAAGAGAAAGTTTCTATGAAAGCCCCTTTCACTTTAGAGAGGACCTGAGCAAGGGATCTGATGTAGGTTTTGGTTATGCTTAACCCCTAGAAATAAAAATAAAAAGAAATTACAGAAGTTGATTTTCTGTAGAAGTGTCAGCATTTGCCAGATACCAAAGTGACACCATCTTGATTAAATTGCAGCTACACAGTTCTTTGATTCCCTGTGTTCTTTAAATCTTTTTTTCCACGTTACTCAGAACTCCTGTCTCTGATATCCATCTAATGCTTGCACGCATGAAGAGTCTGAAATGTTTATTTTAATCCCTTACAGGACACCACATTTCTAAAAGTCTATTTACACAGCTCCTTCAATGCTCTGTGGGGCCATCACCCTGACTTTTCAAGCCATGAAAATGGTCCAAAATAAGATTTAAAGCAATGCAGTTGTCTTTTAATAGCATAGCAGGGAATGTGTTAACCCCAGACTGTGCAACAGCCCCAGTAACCCCATGGTCTGTGTGTTTATAGGCATCAGCTTTAATGGCCCATTGTGATACATGAGAGATATTAAAATCTTACAGTCACTGCCCGGTCATTTACAGTCAACAGAGGGCTAAAAGTGAAAGGTCAGGCCTAGGAGAGTTGGAAACTCTGCTAAGCAAACTCTGGAGCAGGGAATGGGCTGCTCCAGGGACTGCAGGCCATGGCTGATTTTTCGGCTGTTGTTGTTGTTCCTGGCCCGGGGTAAGTTTGTGCACAGCCCAAAGCGTTCAGGATGAAATATTCCCCTTTCTTCATGTCTAAATAAATGTGCACATGATCCACTGGAGGGTTTCTTTAGTTGAATACATTTACCTGGTATGTTTACTAGAGAAGGAGACTCGTTTTGTTTGATCAGCCCTTCCCAGGCAGGCTGTTAAATGTGAGAGAATGATTTCCAAACTGGTTACTTCCCAGAGTGCTGAAGGTCGCGTTATGCCAAAATACATTTTAGCCTCTGGGTACTGCCACTGCCGAGCGTGTGCTGCTGCGCTTGGGGATCAGCTCAGGTGCTGCCTCTGGAAACTGGATCATATGGAAAACAAGGCTCCAAAAAGAGCCCAGTCAGCAGGGCCAGCGGTGGAATCACTGATGAGTGAATATTTATGCTGCCCAGAAATGCCCATTTTATTATTTAGTTCCCTGAATAAGGCTATGTCTCTAAACCCAATCTGTTTATTTCATCAGTGGGAGTCCAGGAGCAGCATGAAGCATGAAGAAGACCCCAGTTCCCCTTTCCCAGCACCCTGATGTAAAGGTGAAGGTGATGGAGGTAAATTCAGGTTCCTTTAAGCCACTTTTCCTTACTTTGTTGTGGGATCTGGCTCAGTCTCAACCAGCTCCCGTTGTGTCACCAGAGTGGGACCTCCTGTGACATAACTGATGCTTTCTATATCTCTCTGCCTCTCATTCTCATTGGCCTTTGGTGGCTGAAAATGTGGGAACAGCACAACTTTCTCCGGTTACACAGCTGATAGTGGTTCCTGTGACAGCTGGGGAGCACTGCCGAGACATCCCTTTCCATGAGTTATATCTCTTTCAGAGAGGTCAGGGAGCTGATTACGTCCTTTTAAGATCTCTTTACTCTCATGGCACGGCATGTAGAAACCCTGGAATAACTGGGAATGGAGCAGGAGGCTGTAGGAATAACTACTGACTGAATTTTTGGTTGTGCCTTCAAAGCTACTGCCTCTCTTTTAGAGTGTTCTTTGTGAATGAGGGAAGGAAATGTTCTTTAACTGTATTCAAATGTTTAGATCAGCACAAAACTGTGGTGCTGGGGATATGTTTGCCCTTCTACATTCATGCAGAAGCTGGTTCCTGCTTTTTTGTGGAGTAGCAAGGGATTTTCAGAACCAGGCTTGTCTTGGTTGTGAAACTCAAAGTGCAGCAGCTCCAGCCACTGCCTTACATAAACCCTGTGCCTGTGCAATGGACTGCTGCCACTGTCCTGTTTAGAGCAGCAAGATTTCCTTTCTGACCTACTTTTCTGGTCATTGCCTTGAACCAGGCCCTCAGGAGCATTATTAGAGAATTTTACATCCTTCCCATGCGACAAAGCTGCCCCGACATCACCCAGCAGCCAAGGAATGATCCCGTCAGCCCAGAGGGATCCACAAGCTACTAAAGAGCTCCCTTGTCTTCTTTTCCTGCTGCAGCCAGCCCAGCAGATGGATTTAGTGTGCTCTAGAGGAGGCAGGGGCTCCTCAGGTGCACTGGAATGACCAGGAATATGAGAATGGTGCTCGCTCGAGGATTTGCAGGTCTGTGCTGAGCATATCCCGGCCTTAATTTCCTGGGATGAACGGATATCAAGGGGAGTGATAGCAGTGGAGACAGCTTGGGCAGACAGGGTTATTGAATTATTTAGGTTGGAAAAGGCCATCAAGATCACTGAATCCAGTCTGTGCTCGATCCCCACCTTGTCCCCAGCCCAGAGCACTGAGTGCCACATCCAGTCCTTCCCTAGACAACTCAGGGATGGGAACTCCAACACCTCCCTGGGCAGCCCCTTCCAAGGCCTGATCACCCTTTCCACGGAGAAATTCCTCCTGATGTCCAACGTGAACTTCCCCTGGTGCAGCTTGAGGCCGTTCCCTCTCATCCTGTCCCTGTTCCCTGGGAGCAGAGGCCACCCCCCACCTGGCTACAACCTCTTTTCATGAGGAAATTGAAGGAATATTGAAGACATTGAAACAAAATGGAATTTCATAAACTTTCAAATGATCGTGGAATATGAAATGTGCAGCATTGGATTACACAAAAGTCCTTGTAAGAGCTGGAGGGAATGCTGTTAAACCCAAAATCTGCATCTGTGAAGATTTCCATGGAGTAAAAAGGGTGAGGATGGGAAAGACTCAGTTGTAGGTCTGTGTCTTAGTCTAGGTAGGTATCGAGGATGGCAAAGGGCTGTGATCAGTCCTTTCCCCTCTCAGAGCTGTGAAATCAGTGCCTCCTGATGTGTCCCTCTCAGAGCCATTCCAGACAGCACAGGTAGCCAGATCTGAGTCTTCTTAATGGTATTTAATAGAAACCATCAATTCTGTAGCATCATTTCCTACCCATAGCTTCTACTCTGTTACATTATTTTTTACATATTTACTGGAGACAAAATTTCACCCTCTGTTCTGCTCAATTCCTTGCAGGATGGCTGACACTGGGAGGGAAAATCAGTTTCAGCAGGCTTCTCTGCACAGGAGGAGAGAGCAGAGGATGGGAACTCTCCCAACAGACAGTCACAGGGATGCGGTTTCCTTGCTGAGGGAGTCCTGTTAGGCTGAGAGGAAGAAAACAACAGCAGGGGAGAGGCTCTCAGCCAAAGGCAGACTTGAGGGCAGCTGATCTCGAGCGCATCCCGCAGTGATGAAGGAAGCGTGTCAAGGAAAGCGTGCAGGTGATCCGTCATGTTTTGCCTACAGCTCCTTCACAAGTTCTATTCAGCTCAAAGAGTGCCTGGGTTAAGCAAATCTCCTGTAACACTCACCATATGTGCTTATGCATGTCCTGAGCTGCTGAGGAGTGTCCAAAAAGCTGGAATTTGGCAAAAAGAGGAAGTCTCCTCGGGTGGCTGAGCGCGGTTTCACTGCCCAGAGTGATCTGTTATCCCTTTCCTGACAAATGCCCTCAAGAGTCTGTGCCTCAGGGATCAAAGAAGAGACTATTTTGCAATAGAAGTTTAAAGAGGTCACAGCCCCACTGTGGTATGACCTAAACCTGAGGCCTCACAGATCACCAGGCTGTTATCCTGGCCATGGAAGCAACTTGGCCTGGCTGTTTTTATCCTGGTACATCTGTGCAAGTTTGGATCTTATTTAGGCATTATAATCAGACAGACTTCATGCAGAAATAAAAGTTAAGGAGTTAAAATCTGACATGCAAGGCACCAGTGAAAAAAGTTAACAAGAAGTTTCATGCACCTTGAAGCTTGAAAACTTCAGCATTTCTGTCAAAATGTTGTCTTTCTTTCTGTGACTTTGTAGCTGCCCAGAACTCCAAGGGATGTTTTATATTGCCTGTGTAACATGTTTGAATGGTTTGTATCTCAGAGCATCATAACTTCCACATCCAAGGCTGTCATCATAATTCCTGGTCATGATTTTGACAATGTTAATTTGAAAAGCCAGATATATTCTGCTGATGGCATCCTAAGTACCCAAAATATTCCTGTAACAGCTTCCTGTGCCTTCTTGAGAGCTCTGCTGAAGGTGAGCACTGCTGAAGGTGAGCCCTGCTGAAGATAATCCCAAAGATCCTGAAATCCCTGGGCCCCCAGGCAGGTGTGTGGCGCTCCTGGACATGTTCCTATTGCCTGAAAAAAGCATGGACTGTGCTTACAGGGACCTTTTCTCAGCTGTCTGGCTGCTTGTGGCACATCCTGCAGAACAGTTTACCACTCATGCATTTGTTTGAGGGGGTGCAGGGCAAACAAATTCACTGGAATAATCGGGACTGGAAAAAAGAAAACACCCCACTCCCTGTTTCGCAATTATATTTTATCCTGAACTAGGTGTGTATGCACGTGTGGGTTTTTCCCTTCCCCTCAAATTTGGATTATTTCAGCAATCTGGATGACAGGATGAACTCAGATGCCGGGAGGGGCTGTTAAAGTTCAGAAGGGCAGGAATGAGCAGATGCTGGAGGGGAGGGGATGGGAAACATCAGGGATTGCTTTTGCCATGAGAATAACTCTCATGTGACAGCTTTTCCATGATTTTTCTGAAGTATCTGCTAACAGAGGGTGCCTTGTTCAGGAGGGAGAGGACAACCATGACTGGTGATGGCCATTAGTTCCTAAACCTTGAAATCTGTTTGCCCTACAGCATCTGGTAGTGCCTCTGGAACTTTGTGGTGCCAGAAATCAACCCCAGCCTGTGCTGTTTGTCTGGGCATGCTGCTGCCACTGCTCAAAGCAGCAAAGGAGGGCATTGTACTCGAGGAGGACAAGCTCTGTGCCCCTGCCTCGGGCTGGGGAGTCATTACACTGGCTGCTTAATTGCCGCAATACAAAAGGCTTTGAGAACTATTCAAGGGCACCAAGTACTCTACTTCTTAATTCTTTTCAAGCTGGCTTGTAAAGACAACATTGCCCATCCACTTCTAACCTGGAGGTGTACTCAATCACAAATCCCATTCAAAGGAAAGGACTTGAGAGAGTAAAGCTGACGAGATTTGTCCATAAGTACTGGTGGTTTTGACAACTGAATGGAGCTCACTTGCTGGTTGTGTTTGCCAAAGAATATGTATGAACTTGAATCTTGGAGACTGAATGCAAAGTGGTGTTTTTATATAAAAGGAACTCGAATCACTTTTACATATTTAGACATATGGTGCCAGTCTGGTACCAGGTGTAATGGAGACGGTTTAAATACTGCCTAGGACAAGTTTAGGTAATCTGAAGGAGCTTTCATAATTCTACATCTTTCTCCTTTTCCCTCTTATCCTGAGGTAAACCCTGTGGTTGTTTCCTACACGATTTCAATTATTTCCCTGTTTTTCTGGTTGGGAGCCCTTCCTGCACAGATTTCATGAACTCATGAGAGACTTCAGAAGGGTCAGGACCAAGGTAAGGGGTGAGCACAGGGGTTGCTTAGGCCTCTGGCAAAAGACTCTGGAGTGAGAGAACAGGAAGAGGACACTCAGATGGCCCTGGGGAGGAGGTTGCCACAAAAAAAAGAAGTTTGCTTCTTTCTCTATGTCTTACCTCCATTCTTATTTGCAAGTTATTTGTTGATTAATCTGAATTTGGGAAAACTGGCTGTGTAAATAAAATTAGTGTGAACTCCCCAGTTCAGTTTGGAAAGCAGTGACATTATAGCCTATTAATTGGTGTACATTTTGTCACCTACCGGGACTTGTCACCCCCAACATCCTGGTGCTAAATTGGAAAGATATGGGTTTGATGGATGGGGTGTGACATGGATAAGGAATTGTCTGGATGGCTGACTTCAATAGTCAGCAGCTCGGTGTCCCAGTGGAAACCAGTAACAAGTGGTGTCCCCCAGGGGTCCATACTGGGATCAGCATTATTTAATACAATCACCAGTTATATAAAAACAGAGAGAGGCTTTTTACTAAAGCCTGGAGTGACTGGACAAGAGGTGACATTTTTTAACTGAAAGAGGGTAGTTTAGAAAAAAAAATTATAATGAGGCTACTGAGACTAGGAAACAAGTCCTGAGTTAGCCCTTATTGCACATCTGCTTGTTTTGTGAACCTGAGAACAAAAACTAATGTTAAAAATTAAAAGTCTAAGTACTTTTATCACTCACCAGCTAAGCGAAGAAAGAAAATAAAAAAGCAACAACTTTTTCAAAAGTAGAATGATGAGAAAAACATTTAAATGGACCAAACACATCACGTTTCCATCTATATATATTATTTTGAGCTTTTTTATTTACCTGAGAAGTATTTATTTATCTCTAAATGACGCCCCGTTACTTACAGATCCAGAAAGGAATACAACATGGATGTATTTCTTTTGTCTGAACTTTATTTGTAAGCTGAACAAAGTGGTATTCTCACCACATAAATTAGCACTGCAGGGCGCTGGTTCTTGAATGGGCAATGTCTGTCATGAAAGCCACTAACCCATGCCCTTGGCTAGAGTGAAAAGTCTGTAGAAAATTCATGTCTTTTTGATCTGGATAAAAAGTTCTTTAGATTGGGTAAAACTGTAATAGGGTCTTATGAAAATAAACAAATATATAAATTTCTGGCTGCACTACTATGGAAAAAAAAATGAAGGAGCAAACAGAAGCTGGGACTTTGGAGCTTCAGAGCTCTTCACCTTTGCTTGTTGAGTTGCTTTTTAGTATTTTGGAGCGGTTTTTTGAGCGTTGCATCCCAAGCTTCTGTGAAGTAATTACGCTGATGGTTCTGGTTTCTAATGTAGAGCACAGAGATCTGCAAAAGCCATTGGGCAAATTCTGCTGAGTCTTTCACCTCAGATCAGCAGCTCTCAGGTCATTAATCATGCTTTATAAGCTTTAATAGACTAAGTGTTTAAAAGACATCTGCTGAGTCTCAAAGAATAGAGTGCAGACTTTGCTTTTCTGAGATTTCTGTATTAGAGCAGCAATATTGTTGAGAGAAGAAAAAAATGACCCAACATAAAAAAGCTTGGCCTCTCTCTTTGGTTCCTGCCATGCTGCAGGAGAAGATGATCCCACAAGTCATTTATAATTGCAGACTGAGGAAATTAAGCTCACCAGGTATTAAATATTTTCTTAGATAAAGGCATTGTCACCACCATCACTTGCTCAGGCAGTGAGCACATAAAGAAGAATATAAAGAAAGAATATAAAGGAAGAAGTGCTTTGCAGTGATTAATGTGTGAATAAAACACAGTTTTGTCCTGCACAACACATCATGCATGCCTGAAAATCACTGCAGGTGACTGTCCTTTTGCTTATTTACTCTTTTTTTCTGATTCAGTCACTCAAACATATTTTGGTGAAGGCTGCTTGCACACAAAGGCATAAATTTAGTTTGTTTTGTCTCACATTTTAAGTGATGCTCTGCCAGGCGTGGAAGCTAGTTCTGAGTTGGGTTAGTGAGTTGGAAATATCCTTCTGCAAATACACCTTTGCACTTGTTACCTGCTCTCTTGTAGTTATTTTTTCCATATATTTTCCAGATATTTTACTATGGAGTAGCAGCTTCTCAGTACCACAAAACACTTCCACAGTGGAAAGAGAGGACAGCGGTGGAAAGGAGCAAGCTCTTGGTTATGGATACAGGTTTGTTCCCAAACAAACAGCTGGGCAGGAAACAATCATGGGATGCTTTTGTTCATGTCTTGAGTAAATTGTCCACTTTCATTCATTGCTGTGTTGACGTTATTTTGATTTTTGTGAGGGGAGTTTTCGTTTTGGCATGTTTTTTTTGGTTGGTTTTGTTGATGTGAATGAAGGTTGTGTGCTGAATTTGGATTTTAATGATAATTCTTAAATGAACCCTCCCTGAAAATACCAGTACTTAAGCTAAATGCTTGTCCTCTACCCCCACATTTACTCTTCAGCACAGAGGGTGCACTCAGGAAGTTCAGAACCTGCTGTTTGAAAGTGCTTTACCTAAAATGTATGAAATTAGGGCGAATTCTGCCTTCTCCCACACTTTCCTTTGAAGCACCCCAATTCCCAGGCTGACTGCAATCAGAGCTCTCTTTCCCCATTCCAAACACAGCAAAGCAGAGGCTGAAAGTGGGATGTCCTCGCCATGAAGCTGAGGAGCCACTTTCCTTCAGTCCAGCTGATATTTAAGGCCATCGAAACCCCCTCCAGGCTGTGATAATGGGGCAAAATTTCCCATTTTGAGGTGGGACAGTTGTAACTCTGCCCTGCTGGTACTCCTGTGGAAGAGTTCTGCTCTGTGGGTGAGGGAGGAAACATCAGCTGCAGGGCTGCTGCTCATTTCCGATGTTTTTCTTACAATACTTGAACAAAGTGTCTTGTGCTGAGTCAGATTTTTCATCTGAGATGACTTTTCTTCCTGGCTTTTTCTATTGGTTAGGGGAAAAAAATGGGAATAAAATAAATAACACAAGAAATTTGCACGTAATCCAGAGTAATTTCCCCTTTCCTCTCCTCCCTGCATGTCTCAGTTTGGTACTGAAGACATTGATTTCTCTTCCAGCCCTTTGAGGCCCGGAATAAAGCCAAGAAAATGAATGAGAAGGTAAACAGAGGCAAAGAAAAATAGATGTATGATCAGAGACACAAAGCAGGTTCCTGGCAGAACATGGAACTGAGCCCTCTTGCTTTCTGCAGAATCCAAGCTTCCCTTAAAAGGGAAACTGAAGGAAATAGGTCAGCTCAAATAACATTAAATCGTGCTGGATGAAAACATATCCCACTCCTCTCTGAGCTGCAGGATGACACAGAGTTTTTAGACTCCATTTGCTGATGAGCATCTGGAACGTACAAGGAGGCTCTCTGGGATCTGAGCAGTGTCCCTTGCCTGGTGTGACAGTTTTCCTAACAACCTTCTCACTCTATCTGCTCTCAGCCGTTCTTTTTTTTTTAAAGGAAACTTGAATCGTTGCCACTTTTTATCCTCTCCTCACTGCTTTAATGGGATCTTCCTTCACTTCCTTCTTCTTTTTTTTTGCTTCTTTCCATTTTATGAGAATTTTATTCCCCTCTTCATATTGTTCCCACAGTTCCCACCTTCTCTCTCACAATAAAGAAAATGAAAGTCTTATGCTATAGCATTTTGAAATCAACCTCCAGAGTAACACTCCTGTTTCAGCTGCTCCTGGAGAAAGAGGAAAGCTGCTTTATTTTATTTAATTTTTTCCCACAAATTGTTATGATCCTGCTCTTGAGTTTAGGGTTCTGACATCATGCAGGATACCCTACAAAATATTAGTTTCAAGTTCTTTGCTGAATATTTAATAAATAGCGAACATTTAGCTATTTAAAAGCAAAATATATTTAAGAGGAAAAAAACATTTCCTAATGGTCTTCATGCAATAACATCTCTTACAGGAGGAGCCCTGGGAAAGGTGGCAGAGTTCAGCCAGAACGACAGAAAAGTGAGAGGGAACTGTATTTGTCCTTAGAGAAATGATCAGGAAAGGGAGCTGTTAAATGGAATGGAATGCTACTATTTACTTATTGAAACTAGTCTGTAGATAGACATGTTAGAAACTCTTAAAAAAAAAATCTAATTTCAGCGCAGGCAGGTGAAAAGTGATATTTTTTTTTCCATTTATTTTTGGCTACTTTGTCCATTTATTAGTGTAATTTGTCCACATTAATGGGCTAAAATAGATCAAAGAGTGCTATTAACAATGGAGTAGAAAACAGCACTGAAGTTTCCTAGAAATCTGCAATTGAAAATGCCTCTTTAAAGCTAAATCTTAGGCTACTGTAATATGATACTGCTTGTTACTAATTATCACGGTGTTAATCTCCCAGCATTGGCCTAATTTGCATTTTACTGTTTAAGCCACACCTGCTAAGGATAAACAACCTTGCTCTAAAGATTTCCACAGCTGATAAATCCAGGCCTCGTTTGAACTTCTTCAAATGCCGGGATCTGAGCAGGTACTTGAACAGAAAATGAATTTTAATTTCTCCAAGGTTTAGCACAAGGGATGGAGTCCATATTCCCTGTCTGTTGTGTTTCCTGGAAGCAGATTGTGGGTTTTATTATTTCTTGCATGTTTCCCAGGGTCCTCAGCTTCCTTAGCCGCCATCTCCCAGTCCTTCTGCCTTGGATGAGCATCCCAGATAGATGGTGCCCTCAGAGAGTGGACAGAGGCACTGTGCCAGTGCCAGTGGCCAAAATCCTAACCCTGTGTTAAATTCATCAGTCAAACTTTGATGTAGCCCTGTAAATCTGATAATGATCTAACCCAGACAGTAAACAGAAGTAGTAGCAGTAATAATATATTTTCTTCTGCCCGTGAAAAGTAACACTGGCACAAATGTTGGAGATTTTTCCAGGTAAACTTATAGAAAATATGGTTTGCATCCCAGGAGTGAGGAGTCCTACATTTCTTTCCGGCTCATTTAGGTTTTTGTTGTCGTATTCTGAGACCACTTTTGTAATTTCATGCTGAGCCTCTCCTTGCATGAGGAGCTTGTTTGACGTCTGTGCTACGAAAGCTGCAGTTCAGGTTATGTTTCGGTGACAGCAGTGAGGTGAAGTGTCCTGGGGCTAAAGATTCCTTAAGTGGGAAGTATATTGATCATTTTTCTTACGAGGTGGGAATTCTGGATAAATTTTCTCCCCCGGACCTGATTAGCAGAGAATTTTCCAGTGAATATTCTGTGTTGGTCGCATTTATTTGAAATAAATTCCAGTTCTGAAAAGTGCTCAGGGAGGGCGCTGGAAGGAAGGGATCCAGCACTGGAGATGGGCAGCAGGTGGCACCCACAGACCGTGGAAATTCCTGCCTTGCTGCATCCAGCCAGGTGAGAAGGGCTTTTAAAATCCACTAGGGCACAGTTTAACACACATTTACCTGTCCCGAGTTACACATTTGGTGTTTGAAACAAAACAAATGGGGTTTATCCTCTCTAGCAGTGTTTTCACTATAAAATATGCCCACAAAACTTGTCTGCTGCCCTAATATCTATATTAAACACTTTATTCTTAGGCATGGTGCATAGATTAACAAGTCAAACAACAGAGTGGAGAAACAATTAGAGTTTCGGAGGCATCCAGATTGCTCAACCACCTGCCCCTTATCCTTGAAAAAAAACTTACCCCAGACTCCCAAGCTGGGGAGGAATGCCCTACCTCTGGCTGGCTTTAAGAAATACATAAATGCATTCTGGAAATTAGAAGTTAAGGGGGACAGCTTTTCCCCCAGTTGCCACATAATCCTTTATCATTCACAGTCTTTCTTAATACATCTCACATCACCTCCTCACCTTGTTTATATTTTGTTTGTTTGTGTTGTTTGGTTGTAGATTTGTTTTTTTCCCTGCAGTGGAAATAACTTGTTTTTTACACACAGATTGTTTTATGTTCTGTTATGATGATGTTAGTAAGGATTTTAAAAGGAGATTAATCCCCAATGTACATTCTGCTATGCTAGAGTTTTCTAAGCTTTCTCACAGTGTGTTGGTGGCCTAAAAATATATATCTTTATGAAAGAAAATAGATTTTGATTTGTGGAACTAAGTGTGCACTAAAGTGTACTTTTAAATGGGGAATAAGGCTATTTATCAGTGATTTGTACAACTATCCTCAGTGACTGGTTTGTAGTAATTGATACTTCCATTCCAGGTTGTTCCACTGCAACGGGGCCATTCTTAATGCAAATGCAAAACTGGAATCATGGAATGCTTTGGGTTGGAAAGAACCCTAAAGAATATCTTGCTGCAACCCCCTGCCGTGCACCTTTCACCAGACCAAGTTGCTCCACCAACCTGGCCTTCAGTACTCCCAATGTTGAGGCAGCCACAGCTTCTCTGAGGTAATATTTTTTTCCCTTTCTCCTCATTTTGCCTTCTTGCTTCAAGATTTTGAGATGGCAATATGAAAATATCACTTGGGTCTTCAGCTTCACTCCTGAATTCTTTCTCACGACACTTTTGCATTCTTGGCCCACGCTCCTGATGTTATAACCTGAACAGTCATAAAGATCTCATTCAACAGGTGTGGAGTGAACTGGAGACATTCTTTATTAATTTATTCATTCTGATACATGGAAAATGTTACATGCAGTGATTTCTAGGTATTGTTTTAATAGTTAGTAAAGAGGTTTTATTCCTGGATATTTCATAACATGATTTGCATCGGGTGTGACATTTTTTCATCATGGCATTGGATCCCCAGACTGCTAAATTAAGTCTGACAGCTGTTGGGATTAATATGGGTGATATTTGCTTCTGTTCTTCAGGGCTGGATTATCTATTAGGATTTTTGTTTTCAAACATTCATTGTGCTTTGTTGAGTTTACATGAAGCAATGGTAATCAAATATTTGTGAGTCTGGCAAACCAATTTGTTGCTGGCAGAGACCTAATTTACTGGCAGGCAGGATGCAGACATCCTGGTTTCATGATTGAATTATCATAATCTCTGAATGCATTTGAGGTGGTCAAGCTTAAATTTGGACCAGGGATTATAACACCCTAAGCAGTTTCATCATGTTTTTAGGAATACAACATCTTGTGGTGTTACATCCTTGCAGGGTGGTGAGAGGATGTGGCTTGCTCTGAGGAATTTTGGGAAAGAATGGAATTTCATTTTCAAGAAAACTGGGAAGAGGATTTTCTGCTTCTATAACCCTAGGGTTATCCAATCAGAATACCTTCTGAATCAAGGCATGGTTTGTGAAACACAGGAAGCATCATAAATGATGTAATATAAAACCTGGGGTTTGCTTTGCTTATGTCTCCACAACAGTTCAACTTAGGATGGCAAAATGTTCAGCATGGGAGTCTGTGAGGCTTCCCCAGCCTTGTAGAAACACTGCTGGAGTAGAAGGCTCACTCTGCTTCCCTCCAGTGGGTGTTGATACGTTTCAAGCTGAAAACACTTGGAAACATCCACACATCTTCCTTGGTGTGGGCTCAATAGTACCTTTGGAGGGGCAGATTTTTGGGCTGCTTCGGACCCCTGAGGTGGGTTAGATGTCATGCCACCCAAGAGCAGACTTTCTGAGGAACTGTTTTCCTACTATTTGTCAGAAATTTTGAAAATTACAAATGAAAATCAGAAAACATTCCTGTCCAGTCAAAAATTCCCACCTGTAAACATTGGACTTCATATGTTATTATAAAATTTTGTCTCTGAGTGGATCTCTTCTCTCAGCGTATCACAACAACCCTAACTCCATTTCTTTGTGCCTTTTTTCCTCTCTTTGGTTCATTTCCTCACTCCTTTCATTAATAATTCCTCTGAACAGCTCCTTCTAACTGAACCACAATCGCTCTGACTTATTTTTTTTATTTCTTCTCCTGTGTTTCTTATTCCTTTTTCTTTCCAGTGTTCCCATTCCAGTCCTCCTCTCTTTTGTTCCTCCTTTCCTCTTGCCATACCTTGCTTGGATTAAATGCTTGCTGAGAGACTGTGGATTCAGTCTGTCCTGAGTTTGCCTTTCTTTTGTTGTTCATTCAGCTCTGGATTGGTGGTTTCTATTGATTATGAATATCTGTACAAAATAAGAATTAACCAGGAGAGTGGAGCAGGAAGAAAATGTGAGGCTGGGGAGGCCCTGGCACAGGTGCCCAAAGAAGCTGTGGCTGCCCCTGGATCCCTGGCAGTGTCCGAGGCCAGGCTGGACAGGGCTTGAAGCACCCTGGGACAGTGGAAGGTGTCCCTGTCCATGGCAGGGGATTGGAGCTGGATGATCTCCTTCCAACCCACAACATTCTGTATTCTGTCGGGATATTCTATGATTCTGTGATTCTATGATTCTACTCAGCAAAACTTGCTTTAAGCTAATTATCTGTGGCAGTGCCAGGGATACAAAGTTGAATCAAGATGCCAAGTAATTAATTTTAATTTAGATATTATTATGAAACAAGGGGAGACCACAAGGCTGCCAAATGTAGCAGGGCCAAGAATAAAACATATGCCTTGGCACATTTTTGGGGTGTCAGGAAAAGAAGCTGGTTTTCTCCTTCCTTAAAGTGAGATATAATTCTATATAGAGAGGATAATTCAGGGTTGTTTTTTTTTAAAAATGGGCCTACCATATGGAAATTTAATTGCAATGGCCTTTAGGGAAGTCAAATAATTTTTTGTAAATAAAGTTGAAGGAAATACTGTTTGCTTCTTAAACAGTTCTAGATGCTTTCCTTCTGCAAAGATGACAAATAGGAATGTTGTTTGTGGAAACACTCAGCCGTTTCCAGGAGTGTTACCGATGTGGAGGAACAAAAATGGGCTTGCTAGAATTCCTTGGACTATGCACAGCACCTAATTTAGGCAAATTCTGGTTAGCCAATCATGCCTTGAGTGTGTAATGTATGAACAAAAGTGTGCATCCCTTACCTCATGTAAGGAAAAAGTCAGACAAGATTTATTCAGTTCCACCTTCTTCCTTCAATCAGTTCATAACTGTATTTTTCCATGGTGAGATATGCATATTTTTTTCATGAGTCACTGGAGGATTCACCTTTTTGAAAAAACTGTAGCTGTATCTTAGCTTAAAGACTTTTTATTGTAGTTTCAGAAGACTGAATTATGAAACTATTTAAGGCAATAGAGATGTGTAATAAAAATTTTGTGCCGTTACTCAGAGGTGCGCAAACCAATGTCGTTATGGTCACTATTATCATCAGGGAATCAACATATAATTCTTTTAGAATAGAATGGATTTGATTTAGAATAAAATTTATCCTGTCTACTGAGCTTTGAGGTGCTAATTAGAATGAGAAGTTTGCTACGGCATACAGCAACTGAGCCATGGTCAATGTGTTTAGGAAAAAAAAAAAACACACAAAAAAATGAAAGAACGATGAGATACGGCAACAATTTAAGGCTTTGAACATTTCCTCTGTCAGGTGGAATATTTGTACTGTGGTGTTTAAAATAAGGAAGCAAAGGATTTTGCAGGGCAAATTGATGACAACCTGGTATGACTTGGCACTGGTCACAGGAAGTCATTTGCTCTTTGAAGTCAGGCAGGCAGGTTTCTCTGTCCTCCTCAGACTGACAAAAAGCTGGTTGGGAGGTAAAGATGCTGCATGAGCATAAAGAGCTGATTCATGAAGCCAAGGGAAACTCTGATTTTAAAAAGGTAACGAGTCTCTGACACAACCCTTACAAAAGCCTTATCCGAAAGAAGAGGAAAAAGTCCTTTTGGGGAAGTTGAAGTGTTTGTTCTTGAGGCAGTAGGATCATCACTTCCATATTGCCAAGTCCTTGTCCTCATTCCTGGGTGTTCAACCTATATTTGGGTAACAAATCCCGATGAACAGCCCTGTCAAGTGATATCAGAGGATTTAAACTTGAAGATTTGATGGATTAAAACTGGTGAAACACACCAATTAAAAGTTTGGGTTCCATTTCATCCTATTTATTTATTGTCTGGAACAGATTTAGCAAAAAAGCCCCAAACGTGAGCTTGAAATACACTTTTGGCAGCAGATTTTTGTTATGCCAAAGCAAGAAACTGAACGTTGAAATTCACATTCCTTTTATAACTATTTAAAGCTGAAGTAGTTCTTTCTGTAGGTGTATAAATTGCCCAATCTGATAATGATAAGGAGCTGCTGTTGCTTACATTTCTCATTTCCCACTCATGCACTGATAGACAAGAAATACTGCAACTTTTTTGTGTGGAAAAGTCTAAATCAGATTTTTAATTTTTATTTTTCACAGCAACTTTGTATTCTTTTAACAATGGAGGACCATAATTTCCTCCAGTGCTGCCAAAATTTTCTTACAATGAACCAGGAATTGAGCTAAGGAAACTTGTCAAAGGAAATGTGTTTTTGGCAAAAATAGCTTTTATGTTGGGAGATCTGCAGATAAACCTAGATACAATTTGTATTTGTGTGTATGTATACCTATAAACTAGATCCACTAATTCCTCCCCTAGCAAAATATAGGAAATTAATGAATTCTGTAAGTTTTTTTACTTTTTTCTGTTTAAAAAACAAAACAGACCAAAAACCCCCAAACAATCACTAGAGTTCTTAAGTATAAAGCATTAATTCCCATTTATAGGAAACTACCAGCTAGAGCTACCAAAAAGCCCCCAATGTCCATCCTCCATGAAACCTAAATGGGAATTCCCAACCAGTTCCATAAGAGAAGGCCGACCCCTTCCCAAACGGGATCACTCAAAAATTTCTCAAGATGAATTTTTTTTCAGATTTGTTCTTTCCCAGGGAATTAAATTGGTTTAAATACTGGAAAGACTCCTTGGAAGTTTCCAAGTCTCTCCTAACACCATGAGTCAGATGTCTCCAGGTTGTGTTGTGCCAGATTTGACGTCAAATGATAATCCAGTGGGGTTTTCCACTAGTCTTCCTCATGGAGATTCAATGGGATTTTACTGTGTAAAATAACGGGATTTTGTCTGAATCACCAAAGCCAGCACAAAAAATCTGGTCCTGTTAACAGGCTTGTTAAAACCCATTTTTAAAGGCTTTAAAAGTTAAAGAAAATAAGTTAAATTTTAATTTTTATACAGTGATATCAATTTTGAATGTTAATTAATAAATTAGCGTGTTAGTGCAGCACAAAGTCCCTGTTGTGGGTAGTCTTGGTGGTGACAGCAAGCTCTGATTACTCCTCTTTTTCAAATTATCTCTGCTCTCCAAGACCAGGGCGTGCTGTCGCAAGCACAGTTGTTTCTGCTCACTGGAAATTTTCTGAGGAAGAAAGGAAGTGCTGCCTCATGGCTGGGTTTGGCAGGTCATCCCTGAAATTAGGGATGTGGGGAGCTGTTGGTCATGGGTGGCCTGGTGACATCTGTCCCGGGAGCAGCATCACTCTGTGACCTCTGTGGCTGCATGAAGTTCATCTTGTAGTCACTTTTACTGGATTGATAAAAGATCCAACGAGCTTCCAGCTCTTGAGGATTTGGGGGTTTGTTGTGTTTATTTTTTCGTTATATTTTTTGTCCTATTTGGGCTGGAACCAATTCCAAGAAGTCTTCTTTTCCCACAGACTGGGAATCCAGCTTCTTTGGCATGCTGCAGTTGTTCTCCAGCCTGTCTCCCACACGGCTGCACATTCTTGAGCAGAACTGTTTTCTTCATATGAAAGTGAAAAAAATTAAAGTGTAGATGCGTGAGTTTGGCTTCTGCACATTCCCGTTTTTGCCCATTCTTAAGTAAATAATAATTTCAAACACATGGAATTCAGTTTAGGAAGAATAGATGAAGCCCATGTTTAAGTGAAACAGTGAAAGCAGAAGCCCTGCACCCATTACTCCAACATCATTAAGAGCAGGCTCAGAAAATTGTCCAAAGAGGAATAAAGGCAGGATTAAAACCCTAAACGGCAGCTGAATAGATGACAAGTGCTAGTTCTAGCCCAACCCCGTGGAAAACAGCAAAATAATGGGAATATGGGTTTTTAAGCCATGGTTAATAGAATGTCACCTGTACAATGTGGAGCCTGATTTTACATGAGGGGAGTAGATTTCTTCTCAGTTGGGAGACAGGGGAAATTCACAGTTGCTGTCTTTGCCATAGAGTTTTTAAAATAATCTCAGTTTCTATCAAATGCTGCTGTGTGTTTTACAGGGACAAATCTGGAGGAGATCTCAGTGACTTCTGCCCATCTCTGGCACCCTCAATGCCCAGACAGGAAACGGAATATTGCTTATGTTGCTATCAACGTGTTTTTTCCAGATAAGAAGTCACCCAATATTTCCCCGCATTCTTGGCAGCTGGTAGTTGAGAATTGTTCATAAAATTGAAACTTTAAATGGTCCAGGGGATTACTTGGTGGAAAAATTTCCGATGTCTGCCTTAGCAACTTGCTGTCTCCCTTTTTTTTTTTTTTTTTTTGATAAGCACCTTAATTATAAACAGTATAAATAGATCCATTGTCTCATGGCACCCACAGTTGCAAGGTAAACACAGAGGAGTTTATCCTCACCAACACTGAGGTGAAGTCAGTGGGATTGTTGATGGCATGAACCTTGTTGGATTTGGCTGGCTCCCAAATGCACATATTAGCAGAGAAGTCTTTCACCTGATGAGGATTAATCATGCTGGAATGTGTGGTGGCAGGAGGAGCTGTATAGGAGCAGTTTGCTGTATGTGAAGTGTATTTTCGTGTGGTTATGGTTTGTTTTGGTGTGAGTCAGACTGGCAGTGATCTGATGAGATGATCTGCTGGGGAATGGGGGGATGTGACATTCCTCTCTCCCTCGGTGCTCCCACTTGAGCAATCATTGGATAAAAGATGGGCACGGTGTGAATTGATGGGGCTGCTTGTGGAGTTGTGTTCCTAGAAAGAAACAGGATGGGTACAGACCCAGCTTGTCAATTGGCCCAAAGCAATATTAGATGCAGACACTGATAAGAGCTATATTTAGGAAAATGAGGACAGCTGCACTCCTGCAAGTGTTCACCCTGCTCCTGTGCTTGGTGTGTGCCTGTGTGTCGGCCTCTCCTTGTCCCATTACTGGAGTGTCGATAGACAGCAGCTTTCACAAGACTGAGGGGACCAAGACATCCTAGAACATCCCAGAACAGGAGCAGTGTCTGTCACAGGCTTCCCAGGGTCACTGGACAAGGGAGAATGTCTTAAAACTGAAAAGGTGTGGGTTTAGATCAGATAACAGGGAGAAATTCTTCACTGTGAGCTTGGTGAGGCACTGGAAAAAGTTACCTGGAGAAGCTGTGGCTGCCCCTGGATCCCTGGCAGTGTCCAAGGCCAGGCTGGACGGGGCTTGGAGCACCCAGGGATAGTGGAAGGTGTCCCTGCCCGTGGCATTCTCTGATCCTATGATAATACCTAAGTAGAAAGATAGTGACCACAGAAACATCTATAATTCCTGATTGTTCTGTCATATTTTTGGCCCATGTATTAACTGTGCACCAGTATGCCCCTCTAGCTGGCACAAAAAAGCTTTAGGAAACAGAAAACCTCCCCATTGCAGTGCATTTATCTCATTTTCACAACTCCAGTGCTGTTCTTGGAGAAAATTGGAAGTTCTACCAGGTTGCTGGGATTCTATAAATGGTTTGCGTGGACTTAGCCTTGCCTT
Source organism: Corvus cornix cornix (assembly GCF_000738735.6). Classification (NCBI taxonomy): domain Eukaryota; kingdom Metazoa; phylum Chordata; class Aves; order Passeriformes; family Corvidae; genus Corvus; species Corvus cornix. Next base: position 1,976,440 of record NC_046332.1, on the reverse strand, counting down.
TTTTATGGAATGAGAGGGGAAATGGGCACACAGCATGGCCACATGAGTCACAAACATCTGTCTTTGTGGGTGTCCTATTTGATTAATTGAAGTTTACAGCCATTTTCTTTCTTCACACCAGGCCCCCGAACAGCATATGAGTAATTTTGTACCTCAGGGTTTGCCTGGAGGTGACAAATTTTCCCGACTTTTCCTGTATTCGAAGGTGTTTGTCTTTCAGGCATGAAATTCAGAATGTGGGGGTTTTATTTTTGGCTTACAGATGTCATTAAAGGCTGCCCCTTGCTGATGGTAAATGTGGTCTGAAAAACCTGTGAGGATAATAGAAATAGGAGCAAGGGAGAGAAGCTCTGCCTTGAGCTTGACACATTTTCTACATGGTTTAGTCGTAAATTCTAAAAACAAATTGAAGCTTTTCTCTGTTGGGATGACCGAAAATCAGTAGCAGACGTCTTTAATTCTCCCACATTCCAGGTAATAGGACTTTTCCTGGAATGGCTTCACTTGGTTCGGAGATTGCTCCTGATGTGCCAGACTGTAAATGTCAGGCTCAGGCAGGGTGGTGATGGCTCTGCTGTGTCCTCCTGGGCTGTCATCAGTGTGAAATGAATAAGGATGTTTTGGCTCTTGCTGTAGTTCTGATTAGCTGAGCAGTTTTATGGATTTATTTTGCCTTTTTAAACCATTTCCATCCAGCATAGCACAGACAGGTTCAGTTTTCCTGCTGGAATCTCCTCCAGCAATTCATTTCCTGAATGTACCTCCCTTTTTTCCCTGTGCTTCATGGCCAGCTGTCTTGATTTGGGAATGGTGCTCCTCAACTTAGTGCTGCCACAGAGATGCTCCAAACCCTAATGATTTCTCTGGGTGAAGTCTGAAAATCTGTCTTGTCTCACAGTCTGATACTTTGTGAATTGTTTTCCCTGTATTAAGATGGGGGAAAAAAACCCCAAACCCTTACAGCCTACCCACAAATCGAAGGGTTTAGAATTTCTACATCAATAATACATATTTAATATCAAAGAGCTTGCTTTACTGAATGTTTCCAGAATGGATAACTTAACACCACCAGATATCCTGTGTTCTCCTTCACTTGGAAGGAGGACAACTGAAACACAAAGTCAAGTTTATTTGCACAGAGAAACCTGTTAATGACTGTCACCATTAGTCACTACTTGATGTAGAGGGAGTTGGTGTGGAAAGAGAAAGCAAATATAATCGGGAACAAGATATTTCCAGTCATTTACACAGGTGGCCTAAGCCATGAGTACTTCTAAGTGCCTGTTTCACTGCACTTTGTTTGAACTTAGGCTCAGATTTTGCTTTTTGTTTCCCACACATTATTACAACATTGCCAAGGAAACATTTGCTTTAATGCACCTCTGTTTCATTTTCTCTAGATCCTGACTAGGGGAAATCATGGAATCCTATTTTCTGCCCAGCTCTAGTGATCGGTGCCATGTGCAGACTTGTTTGCCTGATTTCTACTCAGGCACCCAAATATCTTCTCCTCAGCTCCCCCCAAATAAACACTAAATCAGAGCAGCAATCATTTCCAGTTGCACTCTCAGGAAAAATGGAAAACAATTTTGTTAACAGGCTTCTCAACAAATGCTTGGGACATGTTGGGAAGCATCACTTTGTCTTCCAAAGTGTAAACTGCTTTTCCAGCAGTGTTCTGTCAATTACCTGGCAAAGACCTAATCCATCAAATATCCTCAGTGACCAGCTGGAATTTGCTGAAAAATAAACCTTTTGACTCTTGGGTAGGAGTAAGGATTTGGCCATTGGTCCAACATGTGATTAGGGTTATAACCAAGCACATGGTCCCAGCAAAAATTCACTATTTTAGAGAACACAAACCAATGCTTGCTTGAGTAGGAGCCTCTAATTTTTCCAGGCATCAAAACTAGAAAATAAGGGCTGTTCGTTTGGATGCTTTTCTTATGTTTGCTCCAAATTTTCAGCAGGAGCTCGCTGGGCTCCTGAAGACCCATTATAGACATCCAGTTTGTTACCATTGCTGATATCCAATGAGGGAATTCAGACAAAATGGCTTGCCAGAAAATAGTTTCTGTAATCACTTAAAGGTGAAGGAAATTTCTCCCTCTCCCCTTCATGAAATATCCGTATTTATTTAATAACTTTCCATTTCTTTCAATTTCTCCTGATTTCTTTGATTTACTACAAAATGTAGCCAAGCAAGGTTCTGAAACAACTGAATTTTCACAATTAGAAACAAAAAAGTAGAAAAACGATTGAAAATAAAAATTATACTTTTTTATTATCTAATAACAATGGCAGTCATGTCAAAATTATTTCATAACTGGTCTGCACTTATGAAACAGCTTACTTTCAACAATCTGAGACATGAGATGTATTTATACATCCTCCGTTTCTCCCCGAATCTGAATTGGAGATTCTTGCATCAAGTGAACGTATCATCTTCACTGGATGCATGCTGTCTCATATTTAGAGGTGGAGAGGCTGCTGAAAATCACTTGTTTTGACTCCATGGGGGTATCCAAAAAACCATTCTGAAGGTATTGAAGGGCAGTGGGTTTAGGGCGACTTTGTTTAAAATATAAAGAAACGCCACCCCTGAAAGTGATGAGTTCCAGCCTTCTTCTCGCTTTGTCAAATCCAGCGCAGGCTCTGACTGACAGCTCTGCTGGCTGGACACATCTCCCAGGATCTCTGGCAGCTCCCAGGCTTGGCTTGGTGTGTGCACAGCTTTGTTGTTCCTCGCTCTGCTGCCAGGACACACACAGGCACTCAAGTGTTCCCTGCCTGGCTGCTCCTTGCTCACCCTCCCTTTCTCCCAAGCAGCCCCTTTTCAGCATTCCTGCCTCAAACCTGCTCCTCTTTTTCCCTTTTTGCTGCCCAGATGTGTCTTTGACAGGCAAGTGCTCTCCTCTTTTCCTGAGAAGAGGTTTAGATCGTTGCTGAGCCTCTTCCTCACCTTTCTTTGCCACACCAAATACCCTCTGAGAGATTTTCAGATTTAATTCAGTGCCATGGGCAGGCCAGGCTCCAGGTGATGTTTGCATTAAGAGCATGTTTATTATAGGCCCAAATTAATATGTTCTACAGCTAAAAGTTCTTGTAGCCATGCAGATCTCCCTATAGGTTGATGTCTTGGCCACAGGATCAGTGAGGGCACAGTTTGCATAAACACTTTGTCAAGTTTGCCTGTCCTCTGTTATTTCCCTGATCCAGAAGACAAAAGACAAGGAAGTTGAAGGGAATGTAGGGTTTTAAGATAATTCCTGGATTTTTATTTCCTGAATTCTGATTCTTTGGGTGTGTTTTGCTTCCTTTAGGCATCAGCTGCACTGTTGGGGACAAGAGGTTTTTCGCATGACCCAGCAGCCTTGCAGTACAAATAGAGAAAAAAAATGAGTCCTTAAATTTAAGATTTTAATCACATTTCTGACATCTCCCAGCCCAAGATTCAGTGAATCTGAATTCATGCTTGCTTATTGAAATTACGCAGAGACAACAGAAAAACGAGAAAAAATTGTCATTTGAAATGTCATATGAACTCAAATCTGCAAGTTCATAACTTTGTTGTGGGATGTAAAGCTTTGAATTGGATCACTACTTTTTCTTTCTGTTGTCTGTGTTGCTTTCTTTAAATTTGATCATGAAATAAATGAAAAATATGCATTTTCCAGGGTGCTAGAGGAAAGCAGGTGCCACCTGGTTATTATGTAGGTTCTACGAAAAGCTGTCATATCTATTTGCAGTAGACTGCAAATACCCCACTTATAAGGTTTAAAATGATCTGGAAGAGTAAGTAAAAAAAATAGGACAGTGTAAAGGAATCTAGTTTTTCCCTTCTCTGGCCAATATTCCTGCAGCAGTTCTCATTTCAGAGATGCAATCTCACATGTAAAACTTTCACTTTAGAGGTGCATTATTTGATGGTCTAGACAGACTATATCCTGTGTCTGTAACTAGAATCGAAGCCACATTTTTGCTGTTGTATATTTGGCCACCACAGACGTGCAGGCTAATTATACCAAGCACATCATTTATTTAAAATTTTGAATTAATTGCTTATGTGAGTGCATTGGTTTATCTATGACCATGGAAATGAAGAGGGGGAAAAAACTTTGGGAACATTACCTTTTGTGTGGTAGCAGAAACACAACTCTAATTTGGTGAACCCTTACATTATTACCAGTTTCTCAATTCCTTTTCAGTGGAAATGTTGGCTCTGACATTGGCTACACTTCTGTATGTGCATTATTCCTTATCCTCTTTATATGTCCAGGCAAGCTTTATCTTTATCTCTGGCAGATAAAACCAGACAGAACCACCCTCAAATGATTTAGATCATGTGGACTACTCATACCAACTAACATCTGCTTTCTTGGGGTTTTAAAAATCTTCCTGGTGAAGAAAATGTCCAGTCTGTCACAATTTTATATGACAAAGAAATAAAAAGAAAATCTGGAAGTGATGGCAACAAAGAGTCACTCTTTGGACGAGCAGTGGGAAACAATTGTGGCCGTTCTGAACTGAAATATTTTTGTCTGAATCCAAACTGTGTCCACTTTTTAAGTCCTTGGGCTTAGATTTTCAAGTGGTATATAACCAATTATTCCTCAGAAAATCACTGCCCAGTTAATAAATACTGATATTTGGGAAAATGGGTGACAGAAATGGTTTGCTTGGGGCTCTGTGCAGAGGCACACAAAGTGCCACAGAAATCCTCTCTCCGCTTCTGTGGCTGAGGTTTAAAAAACAACTCTGAGCCTCCATATGTGCTAAAAGCCCTTTTCACCCTGTTCTGACTAAAACTATTGTACCCTTCTCACTGTAAGCATTAATAACACCTTGAGAAATTGTGATCTTTGCCTTAATGAAACAATGAGCAGCATTAATTATCAAAGAGCCAAAACTGTGGTGTTTTGCCTCTTTGAAATACTGAATGATTATATTACTTGGAATTAACTTTGTGAAATATTCTTTTTGCTACTTTCCATTATCTCTTTCCAAAAATAGTTCCTGTTTTCCTTTTTATTCACTTATTTTTGCTAAGCCTTTTCCCTGACTGCAACCATACGTTAGAACTTTGAAAAAAAACCTATGCATGGCTCTCCTTCTGGCTGGAAATTTAGGAAAATTCCAAGAAGATGCCTGGTAGCTGGGAGATGACACTTTTTTCTGGTTACAAGTAGCCCTAGAACTGACATTCTGTAGCACTGGAGTTTCTTTATCTTATCTAAGGGGAGTATTTACAGTTTTCACATAATTCCAGGAGGAAATAAATGTCATCACTGAACTCCAGAGAGCAACTGGGGCTAAAAGCACTCCTGGCTCCTCACAGAAAGATGAGGGAGGGAGAATCAGGCAGCAACAGGAGCAAGACAAAGCTTTAGTGGGTTGTTTTCCAGCTGTTTCCTGCAACATTTAACAGGGCACCAGTATAAACCAGTCCTGTTTTGAGACTGCTTTAATTTGCACTTGCTATGTCAGGGTGGCTACTGGCTGGGAAGCTTCATGTCATTAACACAGCAGAACTGAGACACAGATGCTCTTCTCCCTCCAGGGTTTCAGAGCAGCAGCTCAGGCTGAGCATTTCCTTTGGAAGGGGTCGGTCCAAAGCCGCAGACTGGGAGCAGGGAGGAGTTCCCCTTGTTCTGGAAGAGAAAAGACACTTGACTAGGAAACGTAGGCCAAAGCAGACCGTAATGTTTCCAGAGAGTTGTAACTTCATGGTGTCTTGACCACTTCCACATTTTCACTTTCCTCCAAGATAACACTGACAGAATTCCCAGTTCTCTCTTTTTTTTTTTTTCATTTTTTCTGACGTTTGTGTTCCTTAGCCTTTTCCCAGAATACAGTTGTTGATTTCTCTTTTACCACAGTATTTTCTATTATCTTTTAATCCAGTCCAAGGCTGACTATTGGCAGTATGAATAACCTTTTCCCTTAAATCTTTTCCGTTAACCTCTGTCCACACCACACACAGGGTACTTAATGATCAGGTCTGGAGTCTGCAGGTGCTTTTTGTACCACAAAGCACAAGTGGAATTCCATAAATATTGTCCTAACCAAAATTTTTCCATCACAAGTATTTTTAGGTGTTTTGCATCTTTTGATTTAGTTAATTTTTTTTTTTTCTGTTTAGTTTATTTTGGTTTTTCTGCATTAAAAACTCTGTTGCTAATGGCAGTAGTTATTTTCCTGAACAGTTCTTTAAAAAGAGAGAGGGGTTAGGCAGAGCTTTCTTACAAAGAGGGAGCTCCCACAGTTTTTGGAAATTAAATCAATGATCATCTTTCCTCAGAAGTTGTCACCTCTTTCTCTCTTAGGTTCTTTTGGCCTCCTCAGGGATGGTAGTCCAAGAAAAGCACCAATATTTCTGCAACCTGTCCCTTACCCAAGCCCTCACATGAAATAAATTTGAATTAGAAATGCCGGTACTTCTTTCTTTCTGACAAATATCTTTGAAATGTGGCAGAATTTGCAATCAAATGTAGACTACTAAACCATTTTGTGAAGCAGAATTAACATTTCCTTCCAGTTCCTATAAATTAGGACAGAATGTAGCTGTTTCTAAAATTCAGCAGTTTTCAGTTAAACAGAATCCAGGGGTTTTTTGGACTTCTTATTCTGAATATTGCTTTTTGTTTTAAGGGAAATATAATTCTTATGTTGTTTCCAAGTGCTTGCAGTGCTTTATATATATAATATTTTAGATTTTATCATGCCTTGATAAGGAGCACTTGCCAGTGTGCATTTCTGCCTGCCACTTCTCCACCTCAGGCACTCAGCCATGATATAGAATCTATAAAATGACGGGAAGAGCCCAAAGTCACCCATGAGTTTTGAAATTATCAGGAAATAATAAAACTGATCTCAAAAACCACTTAAAAATCAGGGCAATTTGCGATAGGTATTTGCATGTGATTCAGTGGCTAACTTTGAATTGTTTGAGCTTGGATGGAATCACTGTGGATGCAAATTTAATTTCATTTCAGGATACTCCCAGTGTGGGGGGAATGTGGGAGCCACTTCATCCCCCCATCCCTGTTTTTAATGATTATTTGGACTCCCCTTTGGGGGGACTTCGGCTTCATCGTGTAATTTTTAGGTATAATTTGAAATTTTTTACCAAATCAGAGGAAAATAAACTGTACATATCCATACAAAAATAAGTAACCATTTTTTTTTCTTTTTCTCACGTTTTCTTCTTTTTCTTTTAAAAAGATTCTAAAGCAAGTTATGGGTGGATCATGTGGGAATCCAAATAATGAAGAGATGTATTTTCCATGCAGACATTTTGTGTGTAGAACTGCCACAGGTTTTTACTGAAGCAGGACAGAATTTGGAGCATTTATGAACTGTTCTGGCCTTGTGAGAGAATTTAAACATATTTTTTAAATGATGAATGCAGTTCCCTTCTCTTTATGTCCAACAAATAAAGCTATTTGGACATCATCTGCTTTTTTTACTGCCTTGAATCAAGTCAATCAATTCTTTTTTTGCAAGACCTTGTGAATGTAAATTCACACCAAGAATGTGGCTTAGCTCAGTAGAAGGTGACAGAGAAAGAAGATGGAAAATTTAAGCAAAATCTCATTATAGCTTGGGTTTCTTCTTTTCTGGGCTGTTGAAATTTTGTTCTTCAGAATACTTTAAAAGAAGGTATTACAAATAATCTTTGGAGGTTTTATAAGCTTTTCTTTATTAGTGGCAATTAAGGCACACCATGGACTACATCTTCCTAAAAACATTTATTTTAATTTTTAAAAAATCATTAAACTATTGTTAAAATAAATTACCTATATTTGGAATTAAGATAGTCTGAAGAGAAATCATGGTGTTAATATTAATGAAAATTAGTGGGGAATTAAGGCTTAATTTCACTGGTATGATTTTGTTTCCTTCTTTTATTTTTATATCTTGTTTTCAATTTTTATAGCTTGTTTCCAATTTTTATTTCTTTTAACATTGATGTGCTGTATAGATATTAAAATATTCCTGGGCTGCAAGGAGTCAAGACTAGGAAAAGTAGCCCTGAAAGCATTTTACTTAGATGATTTATAGTTTTAAAATATCCCAAATAAAATTTTGTCTTCACAGCAGCCACTGGAACTGGAATTTCCATGATCGCAAAGAAAGAGGTAAAAGATACATGGAGACTGAAACCTTCATCCTGTTCCATTCCTGTTCTGAAATCTTTAAGGAGCTTTAAATAGCAAGAAGTGTAGGTAGCAAGGGACTGCAGAGATCTCCAGTGTCAGCCTAATAAGATCTGATCAGCCCTGGCAGGAGTTCCGTGCTCCCTGGCGGAATCTGGAAAAACCAGCCCAGGAAGGCTGAAAATAGCAATCATCATTCCCTTTTATCAAAATCTGGCTCTTTCATCATCCTCTCCTCACTTCAGACCCGCAGTTTTGGGTTTGCAGCTAAAGCCAGGCCTAACAAGGCCTTGGATCCACAGTGGCAGGAAAAAATACATGTTTGGGGTAAGGAGTCAATCTCGCCATAGGAAGTTTTGGCTGTAGCTGTGCTGGGGTAACAAAGTAAGAGATGAGGAGTGTCCAGAAAAATCCTTTGGGAAAACCGGGAAAAGCAAAACAGCTCCGTCCTCAGGTGTTGGGCTGTGGAACGTGAGTGGAGCCAAGAAAAAGAGAAGCGTTCTCTTCATTCCATGCACTCTCCTAAAAAGTTAAACCAAATACATGATTCCAGCTTACAAATTTCTAAGCTTATTTTGGCATATGCTTAATCATTTAGGAATGGGTCTTACTTGAGAAAGCCTCTAAGTACCCACTTAAAACAAAGCAGATATTTAAGGGCCTCATAGAATAAGTGTTTAAAATTAGGAGCTGCCCATCTTCTTAGTGTAAAAAAGAAAACCCAACAAAAAGACCCAAACCAAACCCTAATTAAAATTGGAAGAAGCCTTCCTTCATTAGTACTAAGTGATAATAAGCTCTCCAGCCAAAGAGCTGTTCTGAACTTTCTAAATATTTAATTTTAAAAAAAAGATACTGAACCGGTATCTGTGTAATCATGTTTACAGTAGGTATGAGAGCATGCAAGACCTACCTGCGTGCTATTGTTGCTCTTTTTTTTTTTTTTTTGGAAGCCTTTCAAAAAGTTTCCAAGGTTTTTAACTCCTCTTGGAGAATTCTCCTCCTGGAGAGGCTGAGGTATTGAAACACACCCTTACATAATGTCCTTTGTTTGGCAGAAAATAAAAGAATAAAATTGTGGAGGCATCTGATGGCCAGAGATTTTTCTTGGTTTGCTCCTGCATGAATATTTTGGAGAGATATTTATCTCTCCTGAACGTTTTACTGAGAGGAAAAAGAAACTGAGATATCAGGTGAAATTGGAAACTGCAGTTTTAGTTCTGCTTTTAGAATACAAATTCTGTGAGGGAGCTGTATCTAGGTGAGGATTTTGAAAGGGCACAGGACTGTCAAAACCAGCCCTAATATTCTGCAGAGTTCATATACAGATCCTTAGTGGAAAACTCCGATTGTCTAAACTTGATGGATATATGGAATTGTTTTATCTCTGTGGAAAACTAGTTAATTTAACAACTATGTAGTAAGAAACACAAGCACCTAAGTGCAATGATGGATTTTGGAAAGGCAGGACTTAAACTTCAAAATGAAAATGCTTTCTGTATAGACTGAGTATATCGAAAACTGTGCAGACTGTGGAGAAGAGCTCTGATTCACCATTGTTTATTTTAGTCATGTGAAAACTGTCATTGAGAAAAGGGGAATTTTTTAGAGGTGTATGAACAGGGTGTCCATAATCTCAGAACTGAGTAAAGCAGTAGAATAATTTTTCAAACAGCTGCTGTCCATCATTAAGAAGTGAAGTTAAAGCAGTTGAGTTCTTTTTAGATCTAAATCATCAAAAGCAAGAAGGAGATTATTTAAAAACAGTTATTAAGGGAAAACAATAAATATTCATCACTGAAGCCAAGACTGATCATCAGTGAATTACTCAGCTTCTCCAGACTACACCCTATTTTTCTATAGATAAAAGCATATTTTGCCTACACTTGCAAGTTGGGAATTGAACATGGGAATCTTGATGAAGAGAGGAATAAGAATGTCTGGGTACTAAATTAAGATTCTTTGGGTGTTTCTCCCTTTGAGCAGCAGGGATCCAGTTAAGACCGTTGGTTCCACAGGAATACAAAGAATAAAAATAACCTTATCAAGAACAGGAGCTGCTACCAACAGAATTATTGCCATGGTGAAAAGAGTTACCTGGAGTGAAGTGTTCAGTTCTGGTCTTCCCAGTACATGTGGGCTTAGAGGAGTGAGCCTAGGAAATAGCCACAAAAATGATATTCTGTATGTGGATAAACATGGGGATGAACATGAGGGAGTGAGACCTCAGCACTGCCAGAGACAGGGAGAAACGAGGCAATGGATACAAATTAAAGTGCAGAAATTCCCTCTGAACACAGCCAAGCACCAGTTTGCTGTAAGAGAGGACAAACACTCGAAGAGAGTCCCCGGAGAGCTACTGGAGTTTGCATTTGTGGAGATATTAAAAGGCAAATGGGAAGCAGGCCTGGGGAATCTTTTCTGGTGAGAGATCTCCAGAGGTGCCTTTCAGCCTCATCCAGTCTGAGATTCTATGAAAGGATGGAAGAAAAACTAAAAAGCCTTCGAAAGGGTCCAATATGTTTGCTAATACCAATTCAAAAGGAAATGGTTCAGAGGCATAAACCAAAGCTGAATTCTCCACGGGAAATCCAGGTCAGGTTTTTTATAACATGTTCCTGGATTAGTGCTTGGAGGTTTCAGAAAGGCCGTGCCATTTAGACTTCAGTAAGAGTTATGTACATATTACGTGAATACCTATTAATATGAATACCTCTTAATACGAGTCCAAAGCTCTGAGTGAAACCATAAGGTTCTGATTTTGTGAGCTGCCCATTTGAAGACACTGTGACTCACTTCACAAATTCTGTCTGTGTCCAAATGTCCCATTCAATTGCTGTTCAACCTTCAAATTTGGTCTTTTGGGGCTTATGGTTATTTGGTTTGTCCATTTAGGGGGATCAGTGGGGGGATCAGTTTATCCATAAAAATAACAGACTGGAAATAATAATAAGTGTCTACAGTGGTGACTTTGAACCTCTATGGAAGTTCAAAAGAATATTCAAAAGGAAATTCAAAAGGAATAATACAGAGTTAGTATTTAGTAGAATTTCTGTATATTAAAGGTACAAACAGACAAATGTATTATATCCATATAGATATAAAAAGGTCAAAATTAGTATGGATGATCAGAGAGAGAATCTTTAAGACAACAATATTAGCACAGCATTTTCTTTAAAAACCCAGTCAGCTCCTAGGTCTGGTCCTGGCCCACAGGAAGTCTGTTCAACCATACCAGCAATATCAAAAAGTTCCACCTCTGCATTTTCCATCCCTTCATGGCTTGCAGCCAGGAATAATAAGTTGCATCTACAGCAGAAAACCAAAATAATAGTCCAAAAAGTTGAATATAACAGCAGTGATGGAACCATGAGGGCATCTAAAATCAAAAAGAAGTGGGAGAGGACCAAAGTAGAGCATTGCAACTCTGGAGCTCTCAACTGTAAACTGGGGAGACACAAGTCTTAACTATGGCAATAAAAAGATTATTGGCTTATGAATGAGGTTCCTGCATCCATCTGGTTTGAGATAGAATTTTTGGCTGTAAGGGGTGCATTGTGCTTTCCAGTTTTCACCTTATAAATCTGTTTGTCCATAGAGTTCTTGGAAGACGTTCCTGGATTCATCCAGTATTATTTAAATGGCCATTTTATATAAACACTTATTTTTAAAATTCAAGTGAGATGAATAACAAATGTTCCATCCATGTGTACAAGATATCTAATGGCAGGAGTTTAAGTAAATATTGCTTAGCATAAATAATATTATATGAGGAAGACAGCAGGAATAATGAAAAATGCAATTAAGAAAGAGCTATTAAAATTAACTGGTTGAACACTCCAGAACTGGTTGAAGGATCATAAACATAGCCAATGTTATTTTAAATATTAAATTAGAGGAATCTCTCTTCCCAGCAAAACTCTCCCCAGAAATAGCAGAATCAATAATCCACCAGGAGACACACAGGCTGTTGAAAATCATGAAATGAGGCAGCAGAGCACCAGAAGTGTAAGGGGAATTCAGCTTTGAATGAGTAAAATTCCATAAATGTCTTGTACTGATATGACTGAACTTTGAGCAGTGCAGAAACTTGGATAATAAAGGCTTAGACACTGGAATATAATGTACTCTGATAGAAAATAAGATAAATTATGAGACTGATAGATGAGTAATCAAGTAATAAACTAGAAAAATTTAACTGTATGTGTGAGACTCACATAATAAAACATAAGTTGTTATGATCAAGATGTGATAGCCGTGCTGCTACTCAGCAGCTGTTAACTTAAATAGAGGCGGCCCTCTGGGTTTCACAGGGATCTCATTCTCAGTTTAAAGACATATTTTACTTTTGCCTTGGGGAGCGGGGGGCAGAGGCACTCTCAGAGCACGTATCTTCCAAGACTGGAAAGGGTGGCACTGGTAAAATCAGGGTGTGGAAAGCAAGAGGGGAAATTTAGCAAAGTATCTCCCTTCTCCAGCCTTTCTCCTTCTAGAATCCACTTTGGCTTGTTATGAGGGAGAGATTTGCATGTTTTCTGTGACTGTTGAACTGTCTGGCACCAATTCCTTTTGATCAAACAAAGTTTTAAGTGGTCTTGTTGGTCTTTCACTATGAATTTGCATTTTTCAGCCCTTTGAAAAGGCTTAAAAATTCTTCAAGTTGTCTTTGCAGTTCAGAAATAAGCACCACGTGCCTGGTAAATTTGGCAATTCTGTCTGTTAGCTTATTAAAGCCCAAAATGCCTGCTGTAGATCTGATCTTACGCACAGCTTTCAGCAAGGGTACTCTGACCCCTCTGTGGTACTGAATTATCGCTTGAAATTCTTAAAATTCAAAGGTAATGGTGTAGGAAATACAGATTAAATACAGGATTAAAGCATTTCATTGGGATGGTCCTGTCATTGCTCCTCAGCAGTTTCAATAGCAATTTGCCATGAAATTCTAGTATACATTGGGAATTGCCTGTATTTCTTCCCTAATATATGTGAAATTAGGATTGCAAACACTGGATCCTGACCTGTACTTGCTCTATACATTCTCGTTCAAAGGATATCTTTACATAACATTCCTAAATTGCCAAGGAAACTGCCAAACTTAAAGTCTTGTGTGGTTCCAAAGCTGAGCTAAGCTAGTTTGCTGTTCTGCAAGTCCACTCCTCATAGGTGCTGCATGGGGATGTGATTTTGTACAGCTCCCTGGATAGCTGCACTTGATAACAAATTCATATTTCCCCTATTAACTCCTCCTAATAGTCCCTGTGAGAGATATCCAGATCCTCCAAGCTGGGAGATTAGTGTTTAGTTAAGGAAAAGACTTCTCATTGTCTCTAGTTCTCTCTATAAATGGTCATTGTCTGAAATTTTGGGAATGCAGAACAGTCTGATGCAGGTTTTTACCCACCTTTAATCTTTGTATTTTGTAGAGCTGAGATAATCTGAGAAATATTACACTTTGTTAAACCTGCATGTTTATTTTCTGTTATATGAAAGACAGGACATCTGGTATGTGGCATCACAGGTGCACAAGGTGTTTCTTTAATTTTTATTGTTATTTGCCTTAGCTGTACTAAAACAAATATCTTTGCTGTCACTCCTAGGATAGGGTTTAAATAACCTACATTCTGATTCCCATTATAATTAGCATAACCAAACAGAAAAACAAGTATTTTTCAGAAGCACACCTCTTGATTTTTAATTTTTACTAGATTTGTCTCTTTTCATTTGTTTGCAGAGTCTGTGCATAATTTAATCTTCTGCACAGCATAAAGGCAGTGTCACAGAAGGGAAGGGAGGATAATCATTGATCATAGTGACAATAAAGCACTCAGGACATCCTTGTCCAATAACCTGCTCCATCACTTTGCTTCCTGTCCAGCCTTGGCCAGCCTGTTAGATTTACAAGGCTATTCCAGGATGAAATGTTCCCTGATAATCTGTCTTTTAGATTATCAATTTCCCACCTGTCATGCAAAGATAATAACACTGGATTTACAAAGGGGATATTTGACCTACACATGAAATTGCACAGGGCAATAAAGTTCTTAGGTGGTGTTCAGGCCTCAACTTCACACAGCTTATTCCATCATGTCTTTTCTGAAATGGAAAAAGCTGATTTCTTTGAGCCTTTGAATATGCCCTGCCTAAACCATGCCCAGGAGTCATTTGGGAGAATGAAGGCCAAAAATCAGTGACGGGTCCTGCAGTTGAATTCCATGAGCACATCACCAGTGCCCAGGAATATGCCTGGGCATGATTTAATTTCCTACTCTAGGTGTAGTCTTTCCCCACTCTGAGATTTTTTTATGAGTAGAGGATGTCGGATGTAGGTACAGCACATTGAGGGTGGAAAGGATGTCCCTTTTCCTGAGATAGAACAAAAGATCCCTGGGAAAATCTGCATGACCTTCACCAGTTTTCAGAAGCTCAGATTTCGTAAGGATGTGCTGGGAGTTCCAGCATGTTCCAGTGAGCTGTATTTGAGCACATCCCAAAAGCAAATCCATGGTTCAAGGGCTGCTCAGCCATTTTCTGAGGAGCTGACTGAAAATCTTTGGTGTTTTCACCAATTTTCCCTTCTCTAGTTAGTTTGAACCCCAATCCTCCTTTCTTCTGGCAGAATCGTGCAGAAAGGATGTCATGGCAGTGCTCATGATGAGGTGACTCCCCACCAAGAGGTCCCTGTTTACTCAGTTTTGCCTTGAGGAGTGTGAATGAGGCTCATGCCCCAGAAAGTCAGCAGATTTCCGTGTGAACAGGACTGAGAAGGACTTGCACAGCTGTAACCACTATTGTGGCTGTTTCCATACTTAGCTCCACGGCGTCATTGCCTACAAAGCCTTTTAGGAAAAAAGATGCTCAGTCAAGGGCTTTGAAAAAGGGAGAGTCCTATTTTTACAATTTGTGTCACCATCCTGTGTTTGAAAGTCATTATCCCCTTTCTGAAAACCACTTTTTTTTTTATTACTTTATGGGACTTACAACACAGCCAGGAGGTGATTACACTGCGAGGTGCAATGGTTCAACATGGAGTACAAACACAACAGGGACAGGTGGTGAAGGAAGGTAGAGCCTCTTCTTTCCTTGTGTGTGAGTTTACCCTCCATGAAATCCAGTCTGTGCCAGACTGTGGGATAATCTGCTTCCTTTTCCTGGAGGAGGCTGCTCTTTACAGCAGAGAATTTTGGGATTCTAAATTACTGCATAAATCATGCAGGAAAGGGCTGCTTTATTTTCCCAACTAAGCCCTGACTCTTGTATAAGTCACCTGCAGATGCAACGCAGTTGTTTCCTTCTCTCTCACAGGTACAGGAATCGCTGGAGGCACGGCAGTAAAAGAATCACAAAGCTGGCAACCCTTTAGAAACGTCTTATTCAACAGCACAGTGATTCATGCTCCCCAGTTCTGCAGAGGAGATGGTCACAGAGCTTTTTTCCACTGGGAGGAGGGAGACAAGGGGCAGACAGGCTTGGCTCCACACTCAAGAGAAATGACTGTGAATTTTCTCATCTTTCCCTCAATATTTTCTCAGCCCCTCGATGTGTGGGAGGAAAAGGAAGTTATTCAGGATCTATTATGACTTTCCACTACGTTGCTGCATTTTGGATTAGTGTTTGTCTTACGTCTGCAGCCCATTGTCTCTTGAATGAACGGATTCCTACCTCCCCATTCTGTTATCTCTCCATCGAGGTAGCTGAAATTGCCTGTGAAGAGACTACTTGGGTTTGCTTATCAGGCCTGGGTAAAATTCCTTTTAAATGTACAGAAAGGTTTCAAGGATTAGAGCATGCCTTGGTTTGGGCCTATGGCATCAAAACCATATTTGGGAAATTCCTGGTTTTTAAGCTCTGATATCCATTCAGGAGCAGTAAGATAGGACTATTTAGAGCCAGCCTTACTCAGAACATTTAGGAAAAAGCAAATGAGAGCTGAGACCCTGCTTGCGAAGAGGAAAAATACCCACATAATTTTTAAAACCCCAGTTTGAATTTAGTGTATTTTCTCAGGGATCCTCCAGAAACAATATCTTGATGGTTCCTCATATTTTTAAATCTTTTTAGCCTCTTCACATTATTTATGCTGAGGGAATTCCCTACCCCCTAAACTCTGTGCATAACAAGAAAGATATGTCTTATTTATAAAGCTGTATCGTTAAAAGTATTCCCTATTCTACATAATGTTATGAACTGTTTAAGTACGAGGATTTTTTTTTTTTTTCACAAAATGGAAACGAAATGCTTATTAATCTTTTCCAGGTGTGTAAAAGCAAATAAAAAGGCCAAACTCTAATCTATGTTTAACATTTTAAATAGAATTTCGCTGCACATAAATGTATGCTGTGATGCTGACCATTAATTTACCCGTTTTCAAGGTGTGTGGCCCTATTAAGTTGGGAAATTCATCTACAGCTCACAC
This sequence comes from Corvus cornix cornix, assembly GCF_000738735.6. NCBI lineage: Eukaryota > Metazoa > Chordata > Aves > Passeriformes > Corvidae > Corvus > Corvus cornix. The sequence continues at coordinate 1,959,868 of NC_046332.1, read as the reverse complement.
ATACGTGCCTCTGTTTCTGGTAGCAGGAGTATTTTGATATGTACCAAACACCAAAGCCTGACATCATATTTTGGCAGGCATGTGGATATTTTGGGTTGTAATTGCTGGCTTGCATGTCAGTGCACTCCTGCTGTCTGTTAACCAGAACCATCTCCTTGTGCTTGGGGGGTTTTTGCCAATCCTTTCTCTGGGCTCAGCAAATTAAGGTTTTTTCACCAGCTAAAAGGGTTTAATTTCTGTGTACAATTCACTTTTGTGCAATGCAGAGATGCCCAACTCTCTGTGCTTCAGCTGGAAATTCATATCCTAAAGTTCTGTGAACATTCTCTTGAACACTTTTACTTCCTCATTTAAGTGCTTGCAGTGAACATTACCAGTGAAGTGTTTTTCAAGTGTGGGTCTTCTGGGGGTCATAAACAGGGTCCAAAATACCCTCTACAGCCATAACTCTTCATCTATAGCTATATCTATAGCTAAATTGGAGGGGTGGTGGTGGTGGTGGTGGGTGTTACCAGAGATATTTTTCTGTAAAGTAAGGCCATAAACATGGAAAAATGTTGACAGTCATTACCACAAAATGGGTAGAATTTTGGTGGGCAAAATTTTTGGCAGCAATATGAAACCATTTTGATTTCAGTATTTAGAAAACAACCAGGCAAAGTGAAGATTTATTCCTGCTCATGAACAGAAATCTCAGCCTTATCCTAGAGTTTCCTTTCAGACAGAAGGAGCTGCAAAAGTACTCTGTAAAGAGGGTGAGAAATACTTGTGTTTTACACATTATTGAGTCAGATTAATAAATATATGGCTTAGGGGCAGCTTAATTGAAAAGAGCTGAATCTTTTCAGTGATCAGAACAAAACTAATTTTTCTGGAGAGAGGATTTACTTCGAATCACTCTGGTTCCCTCAGCATCGATGTAGACATGTAAATCATTATGTGAAAATACCGTTGATGGATGCTTTAATTCTTGTCTAGAATTCCCTCAAACCAGTTTGTAAGCTGATATTAGTATTTCTTCTCTGGTTTCTGGAAACTGCTGTTTGCTGGTAAAATATGTCAGCACTGAAGAGTTCACTGGAACTTGCCCAGTTGTGCAAACCAAAATGCAAATAATCAGCAATATCAAGTGTAAAAAATTGTATTTCTGGACATATAGTAGTTATAAGAAATACTTTCCCCATTCCCAAAAAGGAGAAACTTGATATTCAGTCCAAGTTAAAGTACTAAACATCTTTAAGAGTTTGACATATTTCATATCTTCACCAAAAGTGGAATGAGGAGGTTTATAAAGTTAATATCACTGATACAGAGCAAGGTTTCAGTATCAAATATGGAAGGAACAGTTAAGAGAACACAGATCTGCTCATTTAAATTTGACTGAGCTTTATAATCTTCCTCTTAAGAATTTACAGGCACATCTCCAATCCTATTTTTGTAGAGAATAGTGAAGGTATTTAAAAAGAGAAAGAGGTCCAACAGCTGACGGACGGTGTTCCTAATAAAAGTGCAAGCACACTGGGTGACATAAAAAGAGCTCAAAATCACCCTTAAAAAATGCAGGCAATGTCCTGGAGAAGAAAACAGCATTATTAATTAGAACTAAATACAGAATTCTATGGAGACAAAGGAATAATCAGAAAGTTTTTCCACAGAAAGGATCTAGAAACTGTAGGGAATCTTTAGGTTATCCTCCAAAAGGATGTGATGTTGTTACAGAGATGTGGACACCATGAGGTTTGTGTGGGATCCAAAACAGGAGAGTCCTGAGGGATGGGACATCAGAACCATTCCCTTGCACTGAGGCAGCTTTATCCAAGCAATTCCTGGCATAGCTGGAAGTCTTTTGATCCAAATGAAACAAATTAAGGTTGCTCTGAAACTGCTAGCCCAGGTAATTTAATTCTGGTGCGCTGTTTCTTCTCAGTCTCTGCCTCTTTAGAAAAAACAGTGCCAATTTCTACCATTTGCCTCTTGAAGGGCAGATTCTGTCACCCTGGCAGTGACGCATCACTGAACATTTCAGTGCTAAGCAGAGAGAAGGTCCTGGGGAGGGATCTAAGCAGTTCTAATTCTGGGCTGAAATCTGAGTGAAAAGGAGTAAGGACCTCTTAGTTTTGGGAGAAGAGCTATATAATTCCGTGGAATATGATAAAAATCATTTCAAAATCCTAAAGGTGCTGATTTCTTTTTCTTCCCCCAAACCATTGATTCTTTCACAACATAAGTCCCAGAGGCAGATTCCAGTGTTTCTCAGAAGAGTGACAACTGTCCTTGTGTGCTTCCCACATCCATGAACTTTATTTTGTTTTCTTCAAAGTTCACTTAAAATGCAGGATGGAAAAAATTCCCAAGCTGTTATCTAGAGGGAGCTCTTGCCTTTGATTGGAAACTTCCATCATTAAAAAGTGCATAAACTTGTTTGAAAACCGCATTATTCCTGGGTTTAGATGTTTAAATGGAATTGTCATTTAGAGGAAAACTATAAATTATTAGGTGTAATCAGATCTGATACGTTTTGTGCATATACGTGCATACACATGTATCCACAATATATACATATATATAAATTTATAAGAGCCAAAGTTACATTAGAGTGTTTAAGGATTCTATGTGTCTTACAGTGAGCTCTCACAGTGTTATGAAATCACAAAATTTTTCACTAAAGCAACTTCTGAGACAACATTTTAGCTAAGTTATCCTGAGTGGAAATCAGTATTATTTATTTATTTATTTATTTGGATGTTCTCCATTTTTGAAAGAAGTCGATGAGCTGACAGGTTTTTTTGTTTTAGTTGAGCTAAAGAAGTTCTCAATTGCCAAATTGAAATCTGCCCATCAGCCTGGTCTGAATAAGAGTAAGTTTTTCAAATTCTAACAATGGCAAGTATCAATTATCATTTGAAAAACTTCAGCTTACCAGTGGATTTGAAGGGAAAATTTGTTTATTTAGCAAGGGGAGGTCCTCTGCTGTCTCATCAGCTGGGTGCTGCTGACTGCCTGTCTGGGCATGCTCTGTCAGGCTAGATTTCCAAATAAATGTGAGCATTTTCTATTTATTTTTCCAGATCTTTTTCACTTGTGTAAACCAGAAAAGTTCATCTTATCAACATGAAATTAAGAAGGGGTTTCTTTAGGTTTATTTCTTTCCAAAAAGTGAAAAGCACCTAGAGACGCAATCTCATCCTTATTGTGGTCTCAGCCATACCATTTTCACCCTCATGTTTTAAAACTCCATTTTTTTCACACATTCCAATTAAAACTTAGTAACATCACGTGAAGAGTACAGCTCAGGCTGCACTGACAGCTGCTTGTGATGAATGTGAATGTGTGGGGTAACGTGATGCTTGTCATATAAACCAAAGCTATCTTAGAGCACCCGAGAATTTGGGGCTGCTTTGATAGAAAATATTTATGGTATTTTAGAAAAGAACACCATGAGGGACAACGGCTTCTGGTTTTGTGTGGGGATTAACTACTGGGAAGCTTGAGCAAGTGTAGAAAATCAGAATACGGGAGATGTAGGCTCAGAGAGGAAATGGCTGATAACTGTGAGACATTTCCCTCTGGAGCGGTGGATGGGTTCAATGTGTACAGGCCCAGGCGGAACTGGGAGGGAAGAAGCTGGGCAGACATTTCTTTACTACTTTCAGTACTTTACCACTTTCACAGCAGGCCTGGGCTGTGTGAAAGTTCCTGGAGAAGAGTGGGATACTGTTCATTGCCTAAATTCCTGTTATAAATGTCACTTGTGAAGCTGATGCTGTCTTTGAGGATATTTTTCCTCAGCTTGAAGTGAGTTCAGATGAGCATGCTCTTCCTCTCTTTGCTTGCTGTAGAATCGCAGAATCATCCTAGGAATCATCCATGGCTCTAATCAAATATGTCCATGGAAAAGCAGCTGGAAAAAGAAAGGGAACTGGTCTCCAGCAATTCAATTCTATACAACACAACCCCACAACTGTGGGCCCACAATGAGATCTTGAAGCCCAACAGAGAACTATTAGTGCCTCAACTCTTTTTCCTACATGTTCTGTGAAAAAGATGAACATAGGATGCAGCAGTAAGTAAATATCTGAGTCCAGTTTGTATTTCCTGTTCTGTGTGTGATTGGTTCCCTAAATACGTCTATCATTCTCACTCTCACACAGTATAACATACTGTGCTTTAATATAAATATTAATTTCTGCCAGGTTGGTTTCTAAGTTGCGCCCTCAAACACTGCTCATAGCAACAAAGTTTTGCAGATAGTTGAATCTAGATATCAAAGTCTAGATCTGTTTGGGTGACTAAATCCTGAATTTTCATTTCTTTCCCAAGTAAAACAGTGTTATTTGAGGAATTTGTCATATGATTCAGTTCCATAGAGTAGAGAAAATGTGGTAACAGTCATAAAACCTTGTTAAGTGCACAGCACTGACAGGCTTTTCCTAGCTACACTTTTCCAGGTCCCTACTCTTGCTAATTTTTTTTCAAGATAGAGCAAACATGTGCCAAGTTTATTAGACCCATATCTCCCAGATGCATTCATTAGCCAAGATCCTTCCTGTCTGGAAGGGTGTTCCCAACAAGCGTAGTTTGGCTTGCAGTTGCTGTGACCTGATTCAGAACAGGAAACTTCCAAACATTATTCCCTTCTCTGACAGCATCTGACCTGTTCTGGAACAGAGATGGTCATGAAGTAATCATTAATGACCTTTAATCCTTTGCTTGTATGTTTTAGGGTACTGAATTATTACTGTGTTTCCCTAAGTCCAATTTTTATTGAGAAGTTGAATAATTGTTGCAAGAGTCCATATCAGCTTTTTATTTTAAGTTTTGAAGGAAAGCATGCTTAGGCATGAGTTAATGGCGATAGACATCCCTCACATGATTCATAATATCAATACATGAGGTAAGGATGAGACAAACTTTCAATCACCTCACTTTTATTTAGCAGTTAGAAGTATATGTCTCTAAAAAAATTAAAAATTAAAACCTCAAACCTCTCCTAGAAAATACTGCATGGAAAGAGTTTTGAAAAGGAACCTTTGAGAGGGGACTTGCAAATCTAACTGTGGTTAGATGGAAGAGAGAAATAAAATCTGTGCTTATTAACTCTGATAACATCACAGGCTCAGGACAAGGGCCAGTGATTCCAGCTGCACAAGTGGGCAGAACCAACCTCCAAATCCCCAAACTTGCAGCACACAGAGGAACACAGCAGGAATTGTTTTGTAACACCCTCTCAAGAACTTTAGAATCTGAAAAAAAAACCCAAACCCAAACCCAAACCTGAAGATCTAGGCCCAGTGAAATCCTCTTCATGCTCTTTATAGTCTTGCTGCTAGATCCTGCAATGCGCAGGAAAATAGCACAGGACTGACAGTTCTCACAGAACAACCCCAGGACACCACAACTTCCCCATGAGGAGAAGAGGAGGGGCAGACACTGATCTCTGCTCTCTGTGCCTGGGACAGGACCCAGGAAACAGCTGGGTCCTGTTTAGGTTGGGTATCAGGGAAAGGTTCTTCCCCCAGAGGGTGCTGGGCACTGCCCAGGCTCCCCAGGGAATGGGCACGGCCCCGAGGCTGCCGGAGCTCCAGGAGCGTTTGGACAGCGCTGCCAGGGATGCCCAGGGTGGGGTTGTTGGGGGGTCTGTGCAGGGCCAGGGGCTGAACTGGATGATCCCTGTGGGGCCCTTCCTGCTCAGGATATTTTGTGTTTCTGTGATCCCACTCGTCCTAGAAACCTGGATGGTTTTACTGCAGGGACCAGGAACCACTTGTCACCTGAGCTGTGTTAGCTGCTGATCTCATCTCAGCACCAGCTGTGAGGAGTTTTACATTCTTGTTAAGGTTATTAAAGCCCATTTGTCAAGTGAGCAGAGTTCTGCACATGGCCATGCAGCAGTGCTGCTCGTAATGCTGGGCCATTTTGGTGGTAATGTGTCCAAAGAAGAGTAATTCATCTTGGTAAGTTTTCAACATCACTTACCAAAACATTGCAGCAGCATGACACAACCCAAAGGCCTCAGTGTGCTCAAATGGACACAGGTGCTAAAACTGGAATAACCCAAGCAGCAATTCAGACACTGCAAATCCTGACAAATTATTTGCATTGGGCTTCAGTGTTCCAAGCTCAGGGATTTTCAAGAGTTCAGCAGATCATTAAGTTTGATTTCCAGGCCAGCAGAGGATCTGAAATATCATGTGCCGTGTATCAAAAGAATAACTGCTTCACTCTTTTAAGGGCTAATTGAAAAGTCAACATTGCACCAAGATACTGTAGCTCACTCAACAGATATGTTGTTTTATTTGGGGGTTTTTTGCTATACAGGAATACAGGAGTATTTAGAGGTAATTAACACCACATTTGTTTTGCTGATTGCCCTGAAGGAAAATAAACACATCCCATTTCCTACTATAGCTCACTTAATTCTGCTGCTTTTCTCATCTACGAGGAACGTAAATAGAATAAACATAGCAACAGGAGTCACTCTCTAGTTTTGGAGGCTGTGATGGGACATCCCAAGTGGGTTGACAGAGCTGACAGACTTCAGAGGAGCAGTTCTGGGAACATAAAGAGCTCACCTTTGTGAGTAGGAAGAACTATGAGGTGGAATTCCACCACTTTGATCGTGTTTGTCACATTTGGAGTAGAGGAAAGACATAATTAAGATTTGGTCTTCAGCTCTGCTCTTGTGTCAAATCATCTTCTACGACACTAAAACACATATGTAAAAAATTCATACAGAAAGCAATATAATCACAGCACCACAGAATTAACTAGGTTGGAAAAGACCTTTGAGATCATCAAGTCTGACCTATGACCTAACACCACCTTATCAATTAAACCATGCCACTGAGTGCCACACCCAGTCTTTTTTTAAGCACCTTTTTTTAAACCTTTACTGGATTTCACACACAGTCACATACACAAAAAAAAAAAACAACCAAACCAATAATATTTATATATAGATACATACATATATGCTTTTACCCAGAGCAATCAATACAGAATTTAAAGACACAAAACACATCATTTCATTCTACATTGACCCTGTGTCATTGTGTTTATTCTTTTGTTGCCTGGTGACAGCCAAGGTTGAACTAAATCTCTTTCCTCCCACTCCAATCCTCACTTGAGGAGGTGGCCAGCAGGAATACTGGTTTTGCTATTTATGCAACTCAGATGTTGTCCCAGTAAAAATAAAGTGTCTTGGCATGGGAGAAGAAAACACTGCACTCACAGAACTGGACAGTGCCACCGCTTCCCTCATTCCCACCAGGGGTCAATGAAATTCAAATAAATATGGTGACTCACTCCTTGCTCCGAGCTCCTTCATTCAGTAAATCATGGATTGATTTAGTGAGTGGTGTGGCAGAGAGGCTTGGAACACAGTGAAATGCATGTGCAGGTGCACGATGGGGCTGAGTTGACCCAAAGCTGATTTACTAACATCTTACCATTTAATGGCTTCACTTTTTTTTCCACAGAAGTGTGTGTTCTTATGTAAGCACATGTTTTTGACACTAGAAGGATCGTAGCCACTAAACTTTTATACATCCTCTGTGTATCCTTTTCACTTTAAAATCAGAATTTATGAGCTGGAAATGAATTGCATACTTCATCTGCAATGTGCTTTTTATTTTAATTCATTCCCTGCAACACCATCACATGGTCCTTTGCTTCATCTGCGTTTCTTGAGCTTCGTTATCATCAAATAGGAGTAGAAGGAAGTTGTGTTTTGTATTTCCATGAGTATATTTCATTTCCCTGGATAAGGAGAGTGGAAAAGATGAAGGGGTGAATACAACTTCATGCAGGAAACCCAACATCCTGACAGGGCACATCTCTGCAGGTTTGTCTGGTTTGTCTTCAGGCCCCTGCTCTGCTGATCCACTCTGAACTGAGCTGAAATCAACTATAGAAATATGGATGTCATTTGACAAAATGCAGCTGAAACAAACACACTTCAAAGAAAACTTAATGGGGCAGAAAATGTTGTAGCTGGTTCTCCAAGGCTTCTGAAGGAATGGAAGATTTAGGGTTCAGGTCTGTGAAAATCTGAGTACAGGACTCTTCCCTTTACAGGCGTGACTTTGGTAGCTAAGGAATGTTTCCTTTCCTTAATGGGTGTTTCAGTCTTGATCTTTTTCACCTCATTGAGAAGTGGATTTAAGGATTGGGATGAGGACAGGATGATTGCTTTTTGTTTTATAACCGTGTTATAAACTTTAATGACAATAAACATGCAATCAATCAACACTGGGGCTGGAAAGGCTGAAAAAAACCAAAAGACAGAACAACAAAAGACTAACTCAGGTGAAACCCTTTGTGAACACTACCTGAAGCTCTTCTCAAAGAAAAATTTACTATTGTTCCCCCAATTCTGCCCCTGCTCCCACTGGGAGAAGGGAGGTGATTGAGCAGCTCTGTGGTGCTGGGTTAAACCACAATATCATGTTCTTGAGCCATTGAAAATCATAACTCTGTGATATCACACTGGAGTTCTGAGGTGTGGGATGAAATATGCAGTGGCAAAGCAGCAGGGAACTTTTAACTTAACAAGTTTATCACTCATGGGAAGGGACAGGGATGTTTGGAGATCCATCCTATTTCCTCGTGCTCTACTTCTTTATGAAGAGCGAGGCTTTGGCCTGGGCTGCACCTCTGAACTGCTCAAGGTGGGCGAGGACCAGCTGTTCAAACAAAGCAGAAGTGTCAGCTGCTGGCACACAGCAGAAAACACAGTAAAGAATCCTGGGTATGTAGGCACACTCTGAGAGCTGACATTTTTATAAGGAAAGCCAAGGCATGGGACATCCTAAACCCCTTCCTATTAAAAGGAACTTGGTCAGAAATGAAGCACAGTGGTAGAAATGTTTGACTGCGCTTTAAAATGAGGTTACCATAACACTTGATTAATGCTGCTTGAGTCATGCTGCAATTGCAGTGTATATACAAACTGCTTTAAGATTTATTGTGCAGTAAAAAAGTCTCATTAGAGAGATGTGTGGATATTCAGTGCCATGTAAGTCTCCTTTTAGCTTCAGGCCAGCTTTAAAATCCTGTTCTGTACTTTTTTTGCAAAGTGGCAAATCCAAACGCATCTGACAGAATTTAAGACGATTAGATATTAATAGTCAATTTAATATCCTTTCTGTGGATTAAGGAAATAGCATTACAATCCTTTTAAATTTGGAAAAAGGAAAAAAAAAGCTTTTACATTCCTGATTTTTATAGCCATTCCTGTTTAAGTATGTTGTTTGGGAAATAGGGTGTTTTGGTGTTCTTTTGTGAAACATTTTAATATATTTCACTGCAAATGTGCTATCAGAATTGTTTTATTGTAAAGATGATGGGATATATTTTCCTTTATCTTTCTTGGGAATGAAAGGGAAATACTCTGTGTCAATGTGGGTTCAGGTCTGAATGCTTTACTCCAAACTTTGCTGCAGGTCTGAGGCCAAACTCGGATCACTTGCTAAACAAATTAATTGGAATTGCTTGTTTGTAGTAAAACTGGTTTCTCCGTGACTCATCTTTTATAGAAGTGTGCAGGTTTCTACATCTTTTGGAGCAGATTTTGGTGGTAATTTATAGATTTATACATTATGGGAGATGTCAGCTCTTGTTCTTTTTCCCACAGCACCTCTGTGTCAGTGTCAGGTCAATGCTCATCTTCAAGAAATTCATGTGAGCTATAACCCCCGTGGTGCAATCTGTAACAGAGACCTGTGATCGCAATTTCCTATAAAGTTTTGAAGTCCCCTAATAACTGCTGTAATAGTTTTCTATCAAGGAGAAATAAATAAAGTGGTTGTGAAAACAGAAAGTCCCTCCAATGGCAGTGAGCTGAGTCTCTGCTGTGCTCATCTGCTGCCAGGAGCACTTTCCACTTGGTTTGTTTATGTTCTCCCTCTGGTTTTGTCTGTGGGATTGATACACATGAATTGTTTCCTGGAAAAAAACAAACCAACAAAAACTCTATAAAACTTTTCTAGTAATATTATTTGTTTATCTATTTTTTATCTGTTTATTTTCTTGGTAATAGGCTTTGAGACTACTCTGCTTTGAAATGCTAAATAAAACACTTTTCTATAAATGATAGAAACTAAACCTTGAAGACAATTTTTTTCCCAAGCAAAAAGTAAAATTAATTAAGAAAAAAATTTAACTTACTTAAGAGAAAAAAATCTGCCTTTCTGTTGTGCATCTTTCTTTCTGCCACACACTTCACACTCCCCTCATTTGCCACAAAATGTCTGTACATATCATATTTAAATTTCTTCTGCAATATCTGCTTTAGAGTTATATGAGAAAATATTTATGTACTAATGGCAAGGTAGGAACCCACACTGTTCTGTTTAGTTATTTTTATCAGAGCAGCATTATAGAATAAATAACCCATAAATTATGTTTGTACATAAAATGTACAAACTTCACCATTGCACCCTTCAACTCTATTTTAAAATTAGCTCTAATATAAACTTCCAAAAGTAGCTGATTTTTAGAAAACATAAAGTTTATGGGATACTTTGTTAAATACTTCCAGTAGCATTAAATCCCGAATAAAATAAATGTCTTAAGGATGTTCTGACTTTTGCCTTAACTGTTGTAGAAAGCTTAAAAATGAGAGTAAAAATTGGCAAAAAACCTGGGATTTTGTCTTTGATAGAAGCAATTATGGCCACTATTATGAGAAACTGAAAGTGAAAACTTTAACTTAATTTCATGTTGTTGAAAGGTAAATTATTCAGGAGTGCTGGGGGGTTGGGACAGATGTTTAAATCTGCTGTTAAGTGTATAAAAGCAGGATTTCACAGTATACAGCAGTGTTCTACATGTCTCTACTATATATTTAGGAAAGATTTGTACTTCAATATTGAAACATTTCAACAGGTAAACTTCTCAATAAGAATATTTAAGTACTCCTTAAAAAAGAAGAGAAATTAGTATTGTATAAGTGGTAGTTTAAACCAAAAATGGGCAGTGAATTCTTGGCTGAGGTTTGTGAATTTTAGAGAACTTCCTGCCTGCAGTGAAGGCCCTAAATGGAGTTTCTTGTGTCTCACAATTTTGTGGAGAGATTTGGGGAAATTTTATGCCAGCTGAAATGATTGAAAATTCCCAGATATTTCACAGACATTGTGACAGATATCAGGTGTCACTTGCCATTCCTAAGCCCTTTAATGCCAAAAAAAAAGGTACCAAGTATTTCTAATGCTGACTTGCCCTGTTGTCAAATCTCAGGAATGAGCTGCACTGGTCGTTGCAATAAATCTGGGAATTTTCTCTCGCCAGTACAGTCCTCAGTGGCCTTGCCTTAGAATGACCAGTGCAGGGTTTAATAGGAGCCTCATGTGGTAGCATTTTCCGAGGAATTTCCCAGCCTGCCCTTTCCCGTCCTGCCATGGATCGGGACACCGAGCAAAGAGCGCTCTACAATTTCCTCTCAGCACATTTACAGCTGTTTTTTTCAAGCTCAGCATGTGTGTTTTAGAGGCAGGAGAAGGCCAGGGCACTCCAGGATTGTTGTCTTAAATGAAATTCCAATCAGTCCGAGGGCTGGCTCTCCAGGCAGCCGTTAACTTGCAGGTGTGCTGGACTGAAATGTGCAACGTGGTTACACAAATGAAAGCCAGACCATTTGCAGCTCAGAAATGCTGCTTAATGTGAGGAGAGAAAAGAAAGATAGCTGTGCACACCTATTTGGATGCACACACATAAAATTAGAAGAGAAATGAGATTTTTGGGCAATGCAGTTTCGAACCTACTAATGAAGGGGTATCAGGACGCCTTATTTAGGCAGCAAAATCTGACACTTATGGGAACTTTGCCTATAAAATTCCTGCAAGGTACTGTGTTATTTTTTGCTACCCACCCATAACATCCACTGGTGGGGCGTTAATTTAGACCTGATTTGTCTCCTGACTGTTTGTTTGCTATCTCTGGATTTTAATTTCTCTGAAATTACGTTTGTTTCTGAGAGCACAGTGAGAGCTCTTGATTGTGTTTAGCCCTGCACATGAAGTGGGCCTGAGTGGCTGACAATGACTACAAACTATCAGCTTTCGAAAGAATGAAGAGATCTGTGAAGAGCACAGAAGCTTTCACTTATTAGGAGTGTATTTCCCATCCCAGGCCAACATCAATAATCCCAGAGCTGGAGCTCAGCCCTGAGATCTCCTGCAGTTATGTGCAACACAGCTGGCCCTCTGTTGAAGATAAGGATGGTTTTGCTGAGGTAATACTCATTACAGGATGCCTTCCTCCTGTTTTTCTTTGCCATCTGGTTACAAATGGGTCTCTTTTCTCAATGTAGGATTATTTCAGATATTTGCCAGAATTCTGATTCTTTAGCTTATTGCCATATGTTGCTGCTGCCTGCTGTCTGATTAAAAGCCATAAAACAAGCAGTTTGCTTCAGTTTCCAGAAGAGACGGGGATGTCCATAATCAGCACAAGACTTGCAGGAATTTGAGAACAATTCCTTAACAACTGAACATAATCATTGCTGAGAGCAAACACGTTCCACATGGTGATGAGACCTGGGATACTACTTTTCATCCAGGTGTGTGTGATACCTTCAACTATAAGTGAAGCTGTCCTGACAAAATCACCATAAAATTAAAACTACCCCAAATTTTTCAGATGAAGAAACTGAGAAAAATACTGTGACCTGTGTAACTCCAAACAGGAGCCAAGAACTGAACCAGAAACTGAGTTTCAGTCAAGTGCCTTAGTCACAAGCACGCCCATAATCAGAACAGGCTGTTTTAAAGGCCATTTGTGTTTGTTTCTCTCCTTCCCATCAGTCTGCTTGTCATCAGAAAGGAACCAAAGGAGGAACTGAATGCAAAAAGGAAATATTGAGGTGGATTTTTTACAGTAAATTCAGATGTCTTTAGTCTGTAATAGATAAAATATAAATAATTTAGCTTATTAGAGGACTGAAAAGGTTGCATCAAAAATGAACTGATTTTTTGGTATACTCTTGCCAGTTTTCACATGTTTTGGATGGAAAATGAGGTCCATACAAGGTGGTGTTCTTCATTTCGGTTTTTAGTACACAGTGAATTTCCTCCCCTACACTGAAGCCCACTGGTCTTTTCCAATAATAAGGAAAAGCTTTAGTTTCCCATCAGACTCCTAAGTTAGCATACATGAGATCCACATTTACTTTACCAGCTACATGGAACAAAGGAAAATTCTCAGTTATGTGATAACTGAATGCAAAAGCTTTTGGGATGGCCTCTTTCTGTTTCCTTCCCACAGAAAATTTTGGAAGGACATATTTATCCACATTATATATTTTCCAAAACCAGCGCAAAAGCCTCGATTTATAATTACCAAGTAGCAGCTGGACATATCATTTTAAGTAGGATGTTTATAATCCCTTGATAATATTCAGCCAAATGGATTTTTTTCCTTTGGTTTACACTGAACTGATGAAACACTTTTCTGGAACAACATCTGTGATTAAGAGGGTCTGTGACCTTTTCTTTGTATTTGAGGATTTTAGACCCTCATTCTGTGGTTTCAAACCATTCAAGGAGTCCATCATGGAGAAACTTTGCACTAACATCTCCTGGAGGTGAAATCCTGAGTTCTTTTTTTCCCTTTACCACTGCCAGCTGTGCTGTGCAGATGTGCAGCCTCCTTCCTGCCCCACCAAATCCTCAGGCTGGGGAATGGTGACCCAGCTCAAACCCTGGATCTCCCTATTGCTGTCCTTGTGACCTTGAGAAGTTCTTCCCTTCTGCTCAAACTTTCCTTTTCCTCATGGAGTGATTGTGTTTTCAGCTTTTGGTGTGAGATTTATGACCTAAATATTAGGTCTGGATTTCTGCTGATTTATTTATTTCTTAACAGGAAATAGTGGCCATCAATATTAGGATTCCCCTTTTACAGATCTCATGGCAAAAACCCAGAGTTTATATTTACTTATCAAAAGCACACCAGAGGTTGCCTGATGAGGCAGAAACTTAATACAGATCCCCCTGACCCAGCTTAGTTCCTCCGAGAAAACCTTTGAAAAAGAAATATTGCTGGGTTTTTTCTCTTGTCTCTTCATCTTCTCTCCTCTGACTCCTGCTGCTCATTTCTACCTGATTGTATCTAAACAATCACGATGAGTAAGTACTACAAGTTCAAATCTACCAGACAAAAGGAATAGGTCAAAAGTTTCACATTTTTTACACTGTTACAAGTGAGCAAAAATAAAGAGGCCTGGGAATCAAAAGAGAAGGTAACCTTCCAAAATCAGGGTATAAAATTTTGGTGCAGAAGCAATGATTTAAGGATCATTGAAAAATGATCCATTTTTCATCATTGAATCATAGAAAATCTGCTGGGTTTTGACATCTTGTGCACCTGGAGCTGTCAATATGAGACATTTTCCCACTGTGTTTTCCTTCCAGAACTACATGGCCTCAGCTGGTAACAAACACTTCTCATTGTACTGAGGGTCATTTCCCATTAAGAACTTCTTGTTAGTCAGAGCAATTTTGGTTTCTGAGTGTGTTTCTAGAAAATGCTGGTCAGCTGTTTTGAAACCTTCAGTTAGCTGGGTTACTGATCCTCATACATCAGGGGGTTTTGTCAAGAAACTGTGGAAAAGATGTTTGTGCTTTTTATTTTCCCACAGTAAAATGAGTAATTTTGAAATGGCAGATCCCATGGCCCTCTGCTTGTCAAGCATGTTGTTTGATCCATATTTTTGCATCCATGTCTTCTGAGTCATTCAGAGAATCATGGAATGATCACAGAATGGTTTGGGTTTGAAGGGACCTGAAAGATCACCCAGTGCCACCCCTGCAGGGTGGAGGGCAGGGACACCTTCCACTATCCCAGGTTGCTCCAAGCCCCATCCAAGCTGGCCTTGGACACTTCCAGGGATCCAGGGGCAGCCACAGCTTTCCTGGGTAACCAATTTTGGCTTGATCTCAGCTCCTTTCAAACTATCTTGCAAAATAATGCTGGAAATTGGGACCAGGAATTAAGGATGGAGCTCCATGTTTGTCCCCTGCAATTCTGCACCATTTGCTGGTTCTAATCTCCTACCTGATGGTGATCTCTAGTGTGAACTCATGGAATTTCAATGATCCAGAAAGAAGGGTTGGTCCGTGCTGTGTAATGGTTCAATCCTGCAAAGTGTGCACCTTGTTTTGCCAGTTGTTTTATACTGACATTTTTTGAGTTTTTAAGAAAATGCTCCAAATCACCTAGAATGGATAAAAGGAAGTATTTAGGGCGCTCTGTGGGGTACATCAGCTCAGGTTGCTGTAAATTAGATAGCTCAGGAAACTGATGAAAGGAAAGCAACTTTGGTGCAGATGATGCTTTGCTGCAGAGCCTGCCAAAGACTGTTGACTTTTCCTTAATATATTGGGTTCACAATATTACATCTGAATACACAGAAATGCAGAATATCCTGAGCTGGAACGGACCCACAAGGATCATCTAACTCCTGGCCCTGCACAGGGCATCCCAACAATCCCACCCTGCTGTCCAAACACTTAATAATATGTTTAGTGATTCAGAAAAGCATTAAAACTGAGGGAAATTGTGGGTTTAGGGTCTTGCCTTTGCTGCTTCTTGGAGAATTGTAACATTACAAGTTTTGGGTCACTGAGGGATGCAGATTTTTACCCTTTACTGTTCTTAACTTTCTATTACATTTCATTTCCAAGGGGTATTTTTTGGAACATGATGCAAAATATATCCAGTGAGAGGAGAGGCAGAGAGGCAGAGAGTCATCTCCAATATTTCCATGCAAAGGGAAAATAATTTCCTATTTGTATCCAGGCATGGTGTGGATTTCTCACAGATGCCTTCATTGCATGCACTAAGAGGAAGAACAGCAGGGAAGGTGGTATTTACTGTATTTCTTCCACCTGTGCTGAGCAGCCACGCTCTGTAGCACTGGATATACCAGGAAGAAGATTGCTGGGAAAGTGGTGTAATCTTATATACACATTATTATGGGGTGAGTTAAGATACTGGACTTCAAATCACTTTACAGCCTAGGGGGAAAAGAAATTTTCTCTTCTGGGCTGGCAGTTGCATAAAATGCAGCCTTTTTCTGCAGGGTTTCACCCCTAAAAGATTTATTCTCTGTTTCCTTTTCATAAATCCCAGATGAACTTTTAAATCCAGGATGGTTTGAAGCCACTGAACTTTCATAAACCTTGCTCTAGCAGCTGATTTGCATGGAACACAGAAGTCTGAGGCAAGAATGACTGCAGACTAGAATGTACCATAGATCTATGCCAGAAGCTTTGAACTCAGGTACAAGTGAATAATTTCCAAGTACTCTGGCCCACACAATGGAATATTTCCTGTCTGGATGAATTACACACTGCCTGGGTGGGCTTGTGAATGGTGAGAAAAAAACCCCCCAAAGATTAAAAAGTCCCTGCTGTACTTAAGTGAGGGAAGCAACCCAATGAAACCCTGAAATGCCAGGGCTGCTGCAAATGCTTTAGGTTTGTCCTGCCACGAGCTGATCAAAGCGTACGTGAAAGGCTGCAGCGTGGTTTGCTATACAAAACACCCTCATCATCTCTTTTTTTTGCAGCAATTTTACACAAACAATCAGTTTAACTTTTCTTCTCAGTGTCTAGATTGAAAAGAAGAAAAAAAAGTATACAACTCTCCGGTTCCTATTATTGAACCACGTCATTTGAACATCTGCTATCCTTAGGTGGAGGCTGAGGAGGGGAACCAAAAAGTGATGTCAGCTTCAAATCTTCCCATTTCTGAACAGAGGGGGATTTCCACCTGGTGAGAGTTAGAAAGAAGTTTCCCTGGACTCCTTCAAGTTCCAGCCCCTGTTGGCTGTGGGATGTTGGGCCTCAAGTAGCCAGTGTTGATCAGGGCTGTAGAGCATCTTCATGTTGTTTTGTCACACACCCTGATTGATCCCACTGGGTGGATTTCTGGGAGCGTGGCTGCAGGAGGAAAAGCTTTATTTTGCAGAAAGTGCAGTGTGTCTTCCTTAGGGCTAAAAGTGAATTATTTCTCATGGCCCACTTTCAAAGTGTTTGCTCTGGTGGAAAGCCGAAGTGTCTCATCTGTTGCCATCAGAGCAGCGGTTTGTTTCCATTTAACCCTGTGCAAGCAGCTGATGGGCACCCATCATACCCCCGAGAACTCAGAAATCCACACATCCCATTCCACCACTTCCTACAGTAACTGTGCCACCTTCCCAAAAGAACCAGGTTTGTTTTGAATCACCTCCCCACAGTGGGGACCAGTCTCTCCAGTTGCTGATCCCTGAGAAAACAGGAAGAAACAGAGGAGAGTCCCATTGCAGCACCATTTCCAAGGGAGGAGGTGGAAGTCAATTTGCTTAATATCTGTGAACCAACCTTCGAGATGAGCTCATGGTGTCCATGAGGAAGGAGGCTCCAAGCCCTCATGTTATCCTTCTCAGTTTATTATGTTTTCAGCTAAAATTTAATGTAACTGAACAGTTTGATCCAAGATTAACAAAAATCAATCCCTCATGTAACTCCATTAAATGCATTGGAGTTGCACCAAGCATGACTTTGGCCCATTCAGTGTTTTCTCTGAAGATGTGAGTCATCTTTAACATAACTTCACTGATTTAACATTTTGGACAACAGACTGATACCAGCAATTCTACAAAACCTCAGAAGTCATCCTCAGAAATTTCCATAACCCCATTTTTTTCAAAACCACATGGAAACATCAGAACTTGTATAGAACACTCATAAATATATGATTTTAAGGCATTGCTTAGCACTGAAGTTTCTGGCAGTATTTTTCCTCTGAAATAAGGGGGCTGTTGTTCCTAAATCTCACTTTTGTGATTTTGAATGTGATCTCTCAGGCCCTCTGTCTAAGCCATTCCTTGTCTGTGCGGTTTTGGTACTAAATAGGATCTGCCCTGTGAGTAGGATGGTTTAGTCTGATTTCCCAGAAGAAAAATGACGTCAACATGTAAATTCTACTTTCAGTTGGTAGAAATTGGCAGCATTTTTTGTTCAAACACCTCAGCCAGGTTTTCTGAATCTGAACAGATTTCCAGTTGTATTCTTATAGATCTATCAAAATGGTTTAGTTCAACTTTCATTGACAGTGACCTCAAGACCAAGTTTTTATTCTGATTTTTTCTGCAATTTACCCCTTTATCTGATGATTTGGCCAAGATGTTGAATTTCAGTCTTTTTCATAGTAGAATTAATATTTCTAAGTACATATAATCACATATTTATTATTTCATAATGGACGAAAGGCAATCCTTAGAACTTGAACTCAACAAATATATTAGAGAAGATCTTTAGACTGAGTTCACTAATGCTGAATGTCTTCAGCAGAAAGAAATCTTTTATCCTGGGTATGGCAGTGAGGAGTGCCATAAAAGAATATGAAAAATGAAACATTTTCTTTGTTTTAGGGCCAGATTTAATAGAAGAACTGAGAAGCTGGGAAACACTTGTTCTAAAACTAAAGAGGTCTCCATAGCAAAATTATTTGAAGAGTTGCATAATTTATTTGGAAAACCACCAGAAGAATTAGAAAATTTTTTATAGGAAGGAGGACAATTTATCCATGGAGCTTATGAAAAATTCACTGTCCTTGGCTCCTTGAAAAGTGAGCCCTTTCTTCTTGACACAGCAATGAAAATCATGGCAAAGAGCTGCATAAAGTGTATTTTGTCATTATGAAGAATAGCTAATCATTAAGTCAGAGTTAATTTAAGGATCATTTCCTCCTCTGAAGACAAGGCCTTGATCTAGAAGCAGTGTGATTCAATGTATGTCCCAAAATCTTCTTGCTAAAGGGGAAATCTTTCTTCCTTAATGCTCACATATTTGTAAGTTCTCTTGTGTGCTTATCTTTGTTCCTGTAATGAAAGAGGAATTCATTCAGCAGTTCTTGCTCAGGCTTTCTCTGTGACTGTGGTGAGTCACAGCTAAAAATATTGAAGAGGGTATTTTTGGGAGTATTGGGAGTATTTGAGATGTTCACCCAGAATTTAGGATGAATTACAATAAAGAAAGTGGATGTTGGATCCCGTTGAGTCACTGAAGGAATTCCATGGAAAAAGCCATGAGTGACTAAGGAACCCTGATGTGTTTCAGCAAAAGAAGGGGAGGAGAAGCAGTACCTTTATCTCATGGAGTTAATAAGTGAGAATTTGTATTTTCAGGTGAAATTTGCCCTCTGTGCTTAAAGTAATCTTAGCTTAAATGTACAGAATTATCTACATGGCATATGTCGTTACATAAGCTCATCACAGTATAATCACCATTGTGCACTTTAAAACTTCGATTTTTGTGGTTAAAAAGTGCCACTAAGGATACTTTGGGTTTTTGGTTATTCTTTTTTTCCTGACCTGCACCAAAAATCTCACAGATCTGAAAGTAGTAAAACTAATCTGAGCCTCTATTCTGATCGGTATCTTATGTTTAGGTTATCTAATATTATACTCTTAAAAAAACCTCCCAAAACTAAACAGGACCTTTCCCTCTGTTATTTTTGAACATCCACTGTGTGATTGAATACATTGGGATTGCAAGTCCGAGACTCAGAATTCATTAATCACTATAACCACGATTAATTGCGTGAGCATGTTTCCTTCCTTTTTCTTTTTGAACTTCTGGTCTCGTTTCCCTCTTCTCAGAACCCTCCTTCCAGCAAAATAAATGCAGGTGGCTCCTGGGCTCCTCTACTTTCTACTCCTTATTTGCTAAGCTGACTACAAAGCAGCAAGAAAACTCCTGGAACAGAGGACATTCCTGGTTATGCCCTCAGTTTGTTTATATCTGGTGATATAAACTACAGTGTCTCACACAGCTGCAGGGAAAATCCAAGATATTCAGCAAAAAAATGCTTAGAAAAAGGATCAAACAAATTAGCAAGTTTTTACTTACCTGAGAACAGATGTTTAAAATGTACCAGCACCTGTGACATATGAAAACAAAAGAATATATGGTAGTGTCATGTCCAGTGCCAAGAGCTTCCTCCAAATGGTGAAACAAGTGGAGCTTTTATACAATTTGAAAACTGGAGGTGGTGAAAAGACTGTTATGGTGTGAAATGAAGGACCATTAATTATAAAACATTAATCTCGTAAGTAATTTCCAGGTCTATTCAATTATGCTCTTTTTTTTCCAAAACTACAGTCACAAAATCTCCTTGGTTTTAGCTGAAGAAGGGTGAGAGTTATTTAAATACTTGCAATAAGGCCACTTAGCTAAAAACCTGTGTGTTTCATTGGATTTATCAGCCAAAACTTATTAATTATGCATATGACTTTCCCACTATTCCACTATAAACCCACATCCACTTATTTCTCTATATATTTGGGGGAACTTGAGGCATTGCAGTTTCCCCAGTGTAATATCTTGAATTACATTTATTTAGCAAATAGAACAGAACTGCTGCCCCACTTTTTTCTGTTGTGCTGGAAGAATTAGACATGGAAGGTGTTGGGTCTCCTTAAAATACAATTACAGGCACAGCTTTTGCTTCTAAGAGTTTGCAGAATTCTGGACCCAAACTGTCTGGAATGCAAATGTGATGGGAATTTCTGAACTCCAGTAATGCCTCAAACCCATCAAGATAGGTGGTAATGCACAACTCAGCTCCACTGAGAAATATCTCACTGTTTTTCTTGATTAAGTCAAAACTGCCTTGAGGGGCTCATTACGATGAAATCCATCAGATGTTAAAGAATTTAGATCAGAAGGGAAGAGGGTGGTGACTCCAGCCCTCGATGTGTCCCCAGCCCAACTGGTTTCAGAACAGCTGTGAGTTAAACGTTATTCACACCGTTCAGGCCTTGAAGCACTTCTCAGATATGTCAAGTTTTCCAGCCCTTAAAAACCACTTCTTTTGCCATTTGGTTCCTGATTTACACTGGAGACCATTTGACTCATCACTAAATTATCTTCAGGCTGTAATACTGAGGGGATTACGAATAACTCCCTTTATAACTATTAATCCTATTGCATATTGTGGTTCTGTTTCTCAAACATATATATTTTATTGTTAAAAAAACAGAGATCAGTAGAAAAATGTACATGGGTGTCAAAACAGATGTATTTTGTACTTTTGGACAATCCATGATCTTGTAAGTCACCATAACTGTAATTAAATTATCTGAGGCAGAACTCATTCTTATTTTACCAGGCAGAATGCAGGTTTGGATCTGGCAGATCCATCTGGATTAATCTTCAATTCCTCTGACACTTTAATTTGTAACCATTTAATCATAATACAATAGCAAGGAGTTTTTAACCTTCCTTGTGCTTCTGCAGCTGGGCTGAAGTTTGATAATATTAGTTCAATAAACCATATTGCTAAAGGAAACATGGTCTGGCAGAAGACCCATCCCTGTTGGTCATTTGCTTTGATCATATATTGGTTTTGCCACTGGATTTTGTGTTATTCTGGTACAACTGATCTAAACAATTATTTGATTTATATATTTTAATCAGCATCATTCATCACAGGGGATGTTACACTGAAACGAGCTTACTGTATTTTTAATAAAGAAAAAACAGATCAGGAAAATTGGATACAAAAAAAGTTCAAGACCCCTCTACCTCTTTTTCTGTCCAGTTTCAGAAGCTGCATTCTGGCTTTTTAAATCCCTCCATGGAACCCCCGCTGTGTGTTCAAAGCACAAAACAGCTCCTATTTTCTATCTGCTTCACGAATAAGAGTCTGATTTCTAAAGCCTGGCTCTAATTCTGTCTGCCTTAGACACTGATGGAGTGTCTACCAGCACTGTGTGCTTTTCTCGTTCCCCAAATATGGGCACTTCATGCCCTTCTGCCTCCTAACTCCTGCTCCATAGGGCAGGGATTCGCTGCTTGTCGCACACTTGGAGCACATCTCCCATGAGGAAAGGCTGAGAGAATTGGGATTGTTGAGCTTGGAGAAGAGGAGCTTCAGGGCAACCTGATTGTGGCCTTCCAGGGCCTGGAGGGAGCTACAAGAAAGATGAAGAGAGATTAATTACAAGGGCCTGGAGTGAAGTGGCTTCAAATGGAGAGAGTGGGTTTAGATTTCATATTAGGAAGAAATTTTTCCCTGGGAGGGTGGGGAGGCCCTGGCACAGGGTGCCCAGAGAAGCTGTGGCTGCCCCTGGATCCCTGGAAGTGTCCAAGGCCAGGCTGGATGAGGCTTGGAGTAACCTGGGACAGTGGAAGGTGTCCCTGCCCGTGGCAGGGGGTGGAACAAAAAGGGTTTTAAGGTCTCTTCCAACCCAAACCATTCTGTCCATGAATCTGTGATCTGGCAGCCGCAGTTTGTCTCAGGCAGAGAGAGAATCCCAGAATCCCAGAATCCCAAAATGGGTCAGGTGGAAAGGGCCCACAGTGGGGTCATCTGGTCCAACCACCCTGTTCAGGTTGGGTCATCCCAGAGCACAGGGCACCGGATTATGTCCAGAGGGTTCTGGAATATCTCCAGTGAGGGAGACTCCAAAAGGTGATCCATTTTCCTTGGGAGCTATCTTTTCAATCTTCAAAAGCATCAATCTGATAGGCTTCAGTTTTGCAATCTGAAATGTTACAAAGGAGAGCTTTGTCCCCAGATCTTGTCTCAGTATAAATTCGGAGTATTTGAAAACCTTTGAGCGTGCACATTCTGAAACGGACAAAATGATTCACTCCTTCCTTCATCAAATGGATAATTTGTCTTAATTCAGAAGATAAAGTCAGAGATGAAGTAATCCCCTAAATATTGCATACTGATGAGATAGGTTTGGGGTTTTGTGAGTACTTTATGGTACTAGGTTGTAAACCAGAGGAACAATAGCCAGCGGAAGTAACATTGCCCTTTAATTGGGGGGTAAGTCATTCCAGTGATTAAATCTGAATCAGGCACTGGATGAATGACATTATTATCCACTGCTCCCAGGGAGCAACTTCCAATGTGGAGATTGCACAGAGGTTTGGGAGGGCTGGTTGGGGTACAGCAGGATTCAGTGAGACAAAGCACACACTGTTGGGTCCAGCTGACATAATCTGTTCTCTCCAACAATCATGAAATGTTCACCTCTTTGACTGGAGAAAAGAGCAATTTGTGATTATTAAGTGAGACATTCTGGAAGCGCTCTGCTCCAAAAGACCAACAATAACTCTTGGGTTTAAAAGAGCTACAGAATGTCCATAGATGAGGTTGATTACCAAACAATAGATTAAATCATGCCTGTCACAAAGCTCAATGTTGCCACATTGGTGCACTGATTAATGGCATTTGGCAACTCTCCGAGTGGCCATTTGCCATTCATTCGTGGGTGCCCTCTGGAGTACAATATGAGAGTGACCTGTTGGGAAAAGGAATTTTTTTTTGTCATCTGTTCATTGTTTCTGCTGGGGTAACAGGGAAAAACTGGGGGTGGGTGAAGCCAAGACCTTCAGTTAGCTGTGTCTTAGTGAACACAAATTGAGAAACTGAGGGAAAATCAGTTGCAATCAAGACAGTAAAATGCAATCATTTAAATCATAGATGACCCAGTTGTTTCTTCCACAGCACTTCAACTATCATATGATTGAAGTAATTTGGGCATTGATAATTTTTTTTGCTCCAGATATGGAAATTTCTGATGGAAACTTTGTCAAAAACACTTTACTGGTATATTTCAGCCTTTTGTTTCGGCCTTTCATTCAGAACCCCAGAGGTTCTATGGAAGTTCACGAAGTGCTGCATCTGTGGGAAAGACTCAGCCTGGAGAAGTTCATGGAAGACTGTGTCCTGTGGGAGGGACCCCACGTTGGAGCAGGGGAAGGGTGTGAGGAGTGCCCCTGAGGAGAAAACGTGTAATGGACTGACCACAACCCCTTTCGCCATCCCCCTGTGCTGCTGGGTGGGGGGAGGAGGGAGAGAGTTTGGAATTAAAGCAAAACTTGCAAAGTAGGGAGGGGAGGAGGGAAGGAGGGATTTTTTAAGACTTTCTTTTATTTCTCACTATTCTGCTCTGATTTGATTTGTAATTAAACCAATTTCCCCAAGCTGAGTTTGTTTTGCCCATGCAGTAAGTGGTGAATGATCTCTCCCTACCCTGATCTCTACCCACAAGCCTCTCATGATATTTTCTCTCCCCTGTCCAGCTAAGGAGAAGTTTCAAAATAGCTTTGGTGGACACCAAACACTGCTTGACTAAGAATATGGTTTCTTTTCCTGCAGACAAATCTCACTTGTCACACAGGAGATGTGCTGACAGAGTTAAGCTCCCAAGAATTTAATCCATAAAATGTTGGACAGGAAAAAAAAAAAAGGAAGGAAGGAAAGAAAAATCCCACAGCTTCACAAATTAGTTGCTTACAGCTGGCATTTCACTTGTTAATAATTTGCTGACAGGCCTGTGTGATTGATAGGAGATGTAAAGATATTCAGAATATCTATAACAGTTTTATCTTGCAGGGTTTTCAAAGCAATCTTCACTGTCTTATTCTGAGAAATGGGCCAAGCTTTATTAAATTCACTCTGATTCCTCTGGGATATGACTGCGCACTGGTCTGAATTATTTTCCAAGATGTGGACACAGGAATTATGGCAGCAATGAAAATCTGAAATACCTCTTGAGCCAATTAAGCTAAGAAATATGCAGCTGAGATGAACATGTCCCAAATTTTGTTAGTGTAACAGTGTAACTTATATCCCCCAAAAGGGAGGTCATCCTAGGAATTTTTCAGCCACAGGATGTCTGATGGAAAGTGTGGCATTTAAGATGAGAGAGATACCTGGACCAAAAGTGTCTTCAAACAATTTAACCACATTAATGAGCACAGGCAATTTCATGGCACTTTCTGATTTATCAGCACAGCTGTCAAAATCAACTATTTTGTCAAACGTTTAAATACAAATTTAAAAAAGAACAGAATGCTTCCAAGTAGCAGGAGCATGCATATTCTCATAGGTTCCATCATCAAATAAATACAGGTATTAAAAACATAACAATTGGGGTGACTGAATCACATTTTCAAATTTGAATAGCATGAAAAATGGAGAAGAACCTTGCTTTGTGTGAAGTACACACCATCATGTATAAGGAAAATATTTTGGATTTTTTTCAGGAAACACATTCCTGAAAAAACACATTCCTGAAAAACCGTGTTTCTCCAAGGTTTCTGAGGAATAGTCCTATGAGCTATTTTTAATTTGTAAAATTCCTCTAAACTTGGCTGTGTTTCCTCTATAACCTGTTCTTAGGGCTCTGCAGGGATTTTATGGCTTCTGCTGTTTGGAAATTTCTTTGGAATGTGCAATCTGTAGATACTCCTAGAAGTCAGGAGACATATCCTGAATTATTAACTTTGTTCTGGGTGTTGTTTAGGCAATCATTTAGGATTTTATCCAGTACCCTCTGAAGTCAATTCACAAACAAGGTAAGGATGAAGATCAGCACCTTTTCCTCCCTGTCTGCGCATGCAGCCTGCAAACCATCGGCCAGAATTCTCATTTATACTCTCAATACACAAAATATGTTGTGGTGGGACAATGGTTGTGGCTGGAGACTGTAGGAGGTGCATTATTAAGGGATGTTTTATCTCATTAAAATCAGATCTTTTAGCATCCTGCTGCATCTATGGAAGTAGCATTATGAAATGAATTCAGTGAAATCCAGCTATTTTCATGGGATATAGCCACAGAAATAATTCCATCCTCTTACAAGATAACTCCATTGAAGCATTTAACATGTGCACCTCTCTGCTAAGTAAATTTTTTGTTTTACATTTTCCAGGCCTGGCTGTATCCCAGTTCATTTATTTCCAACTGGGTTCAATTTCCAGGGGCAGGCAACTTCCTATGGTGCTTTTTGTCCAATAAAGGTGAAAATAATGTTCTCCAACCAGCACTATTTAAACTGGCATGCACATGTGGCTAAACATTTTAAGTCAAGAAAGAATGCACACTGGCTGGAAATAGTATGAAAACTGATATTCCAAATGGGGGAAAATGCTAAGTGTTCAGTGTAATGTAAGTTTTACATTGTCCTTATTATCAGGAATCTTTTCCAGTTCAGATTTTTTGCCTAAGGGGGCAAATCTTCAAGCATGAATTAAGAACAGAAATACGAATTCTGAAAGAAGTGAAGGACAATTTAAACACATGGTCAAGGAATCAAGCAGGCTCCTTCCTCAGAGCAGGCCCTCACTTGAAATTAAAGACTCAATCTTCCCATCATGATGAGCCTAATAAAAGCATAATTTTTTACTGAGGAACAAATCATATACACCAGACCTAAGGATCTCATTACTCTTTCCCTTGTCCTGATAATTTGGTTCTGGGCCCTGGCAGTTTACTCTACTTACAAAGTGGTAGGTGAGAGAAGAAAAAAAAACCCAGCCTTTCTGATATTGATTCTGGTGGCTTAAACATAAAATATTTTTCAAGTTTTTCCCTTGTTCTAGGGGCAGTGAGGGCTGTTTGCCAGAGCTGTGAGGAGATGGGGTTCAGCTGTGGCAAATCACTGCAAATTTATTCCTGGTGTGGAGTCTTTAAAAAGCACCTGAAGGCACTTTCCTGGGAGTCACAGGATGTTTGTTTCTGGCTTGGTCTTCTGGAGGGTCCTGCTTTCAGGTAAGAGAATGTCTCTCCAGAGACGTAAAATTCTTTGAAATATTGTGTCATCCTTCTTTTCTGTGTTAGTGGTTGTTCTAGATTGCCTTAATACTGAATAACCATGTGGAATTTGGCTGTTTTGGTTGCAGTCTATGGGATTAGAAGGTCTGAGGGCAAGCACCCATCAATATTCAGGTTTTGTGCCTTGAGATGCTGCAGATCCTCTGTCCAAATGGATCATCCTGGCTGTTTGTTGCACTTTGCTGAGTGGTGCCTGAAAAGACAGGGAATGTTTTTCCAATTTATCCTAATGTTTTTAAAGGAACATTTCTATTAAAGGTAACACTTAAGCACTGAAATTTCTCCTTTGTGGTAACAAACCTGTGTATGGCTTTCATTCAGAGGAAAGTGCTTTACCCCTCCTTTTTAAAACAGGGAAAAGTGTAGAGATTTTCACAGCTCTCATTATTCCTCTCTGTCTTTTGATTAGTCCCTGACATAGCCCACAGTCTCTAGATCTCAGTAATAGAATTAAAATACAAGAAACATAAAGTTTGGCAGCAAAAGAAAAAAAACCCAAACTGGTTTAATGGTAGTGAAATCTTGATCTGCTCTTTCCTTGTGCTTGTAATCAGTTAATGTTGAATAGCCCTGCAAGACACTGATCCTTTTGACCTTTCTACTTCTGAAGCAGAAAATATTTAGATCTTCCTTGCATTTCCTGTTCAAATAACGACCATTTTATTTAATTGTATTATTATTTTAGACCACACTACTGTGCACATTTGTATATTTAGTGTGGCGTCCCTGAATCATCCATGACCAAGAAGTGTGAGGTCAGTTGTAAAAATATTTGGCTTGAACTGGGCAGGCAGCCACAGGAGTCTTTGCCTGTGTTTTATTTACTCTTAAAGTCATTTCTGTTTATTTCCTGTGCTTAATAGATACTGTACTTGCCCTCCTTTTGATAACAACCAGCAACAGCTCTGTTTGCAGTGATATCACTTTCATTCAATCATAGATTTAAATGGTTCTGGTTCTTTTTAAACAGAAACAGTATTATTAAGGTCAGATTGTACTGAGGTGTTCAAAATTCTGCTCTAAAGACTCCCTCTGCGTAGGTGAGAAGGTACTTGTGAAGTGCAGGGGAGTATTAGAATCCACCACCCCACATATATTCATATAAAAATTCATATTTACTTACTGAGGGTGTTGGTTATCCAGAGTACTCAAAGAATTTTTCCTGTAAAGGCAAAAATTGGCACTATTTAAGAGGAAAAGAAGAGCAGCACTGCACAGATTTTGGTTTTCACTGCTTCTGATATGAGAAGTAGCCCAGCATACAGAAGTGGCAAGATGTATTTGTTAATTTTTTTTTAACAAACTCTAGTATTTGGTGATTGAATTAAGTCTGCCCAGTTTTCACTGATATAGCCATTTTTCACCAGGGCAGATATAGCATAGTTCAAGCTTTAGAGGCTTTCAAACATGTTCAGAGAGCCTGGGATAGAAATAGTTTTGTATTTCACACGAAAGGTAAAAATTGGTAGTAGGGAAATCAATGCAAAAAACCCTATAAGCTTCTCTGGGGACAGCATTTCAAACAGAGAAACTGTCTACAGCTACTTGTCCTTCTAATTACTGGCCGTGTTTGGAGTTCCTGTCGCCTTTGTTTGCACAAATAACTCGAGGAATCAAGCTAGCTCCAAAGAATACATTTATAAGCTCATACATTACATGGTTACTGCAGGTGCTGTAGTGTGAAAAACAGCACTGTAGAAATTATACTTCCATTGAATGCTATCAGCCTAGAAATAGCATAAAATAAGCCCTGTAAGAGTTCTAGAATTCTTACAGGGCACATCACCAGCCTCTGGATATTGTTCCAGCTGTCCCTGTAAGGAATTCTTTTGGAGAACTGCACAGAAATTGAGGATATTTTCTGCTGTGGGCTTAGGCACGGGCTGTAGTGTGAGAAATGCAAGCACAGAACAAGAAACTTTGGCCCTCCTGTCTTAGTTTCCACGGGATGGAGCTGAAGATTGTGAAGTGATTGTTGAAGAGAGGGTGAAGGAGGATACAGGGCACTAATTCTGTTGGTAATATTAGAGCTGTTCTATCTAGAAAATGGTTTATCTGGAATCCTTTATTCAACTAAAACCGAGAAAAACTTTACAAAATCGATGGGGCCCAGTGCTCCTTTTGTTCTGTCAGTGACATGCAAAATACTCTGTAAGGCTGATGTAATTCTTATGTAACTCACATGTGCAACTGCATCTCCCACCCATTTTTAAATGAGCATCCTGTTAGTGTGGAATGCTATAACACAGCATAAGGAGCTGTCATTAGAGCATATTTTCACACTTTGATGTGCAGAAACTCCTTCAGCAGAGAACGGGAGCTTCACAAAATGTTATCTTGCAAACAAAATCGAATCAAGGATGGATTTAGAAATCATGTGAAGAAATGTTGGAGGTTTGTCTCTCACCCAGTCCTTGGCAGATTGCAAATTAGGATGTTGTTAAAAACTGCAGAATATTGTGTATAAATCTGCTGGTTGAGAACCATGCCAGCTCCTCCAAAGTTAAGAATCACTGAAGAAAAATGTTCAGCATCCTTTACTGGCATGTGTGCACTTCTCTCATCACCTCTTCAGCTATCTAAATTGTGAACAGTTTTGTTTTCTAAACCCTGTTTAGGAACCAGTTTTCCACAGCTCTGGCAGAGATTTTTGTAGTGAAGCTGAGATCACTGGCAAAGTAGAAAGGAACGAATTATTAAGAAGCTTGGCCTCTACCTTTAGCTAAACACAGCCTCATAAATGTGTGATTGGGTGTCCTTCTGGTAGGATATGGAGGAGCTTTTTAAATATCTCCTCTTGTAAGCTATTTCTATCTGACTGCAGATCCTTTTCTGTGGAGGCTGCAGCATCACTTGTTCTATCAGAAGCTTCTTGCAGCAGCTGCAACAAAATATGGAAAGTCTTGCAAGAACATCTGCTGCTTTTGTCTCCTTTTTTACTCAGATGAATGTATACTTCAGCAAAATATAAGTATAGCATGCGGGAACTGGAATGGGATCCAGGGAAATATTTAAGAGTGCTCATATCTGGTGTTCTGTTTCAGGCTTAACACAAATTTTCTTTTAAAATGTTTATGAGATTGCTGTTGGTATCAGATGACCTGGTAAATATAACCCATAGTTTTAAAATAATATTTTGGAAGGCACTGAAAGAAATAACAAACGGAAACAGGATTGTAAATGTGTCAGCCCAAAGCTGAAAGGCTTTCAAGTCTCACCCGCATCAAGATGAATTGATGCTAAATCTCAAAATGACATTGTTCTCTCTGTCATGTGGCAAAAAAGGGCAGAATGTAAAGTGTTCAAAGCATCCCGGAAATGTTCTGTGTTGCAGGAATTGCAGTACATGCTTAATGGCAACCAGCTGGTGGCAGATTCCCTAATTCACAGTGAAATTACTGTTGCCTTTAGAACACCTAAGAAGAGCTGGGGATCCAGAATGGTTGGAGGGTGGAGTAGAATTTATCTTGAGTTAAAGTTTTTGGGGTAAAGCTAATGGCAGAGCTTTAAAATATGGATTTTTTTTTTTTCTATTTATTCATTGACTAGTGCAGTGGAAAGGTCATTAACAAAATGAGTGTGTAATATCTGTACTCAGGACCATGATCCAAGCCTTTCTGAGCAGTTGCTGAAGGAGAAGAGATGGCAGGAATGGCTAGGTTTGAAAACAATTATCCATTTTTTACTTTTCCCAGGCAGACATGCATCACCTCCTGTGCTGTAGGAGTGTACTGTGGCTATGCTCTCACTCAAACTCAGGGGTGAAGTCGTTGTAGGCTTCCTTTTCCCTAAATAGACCTCAAGGAAAGTGTAGGAAATGCTGAGAAAAATAATTATGAGCAGGATAATTGCTCCCTTAGTCCTGTAGGCTTTGTTTCACCTCAGGCCCTTGTGACAAACTTGTGGAGGAGTTGACCTGTCCAGTAAAATTGAGACTCTGAGCCACAGCATGGGACCATGAAGAAGGACATCCTGGAACTGATGGGTAGCACTGGAATTTCTGTTTTCTTCCCATTTTTCCTACTTTTATATTGCAGACTGTGGATAACAAGAAGCTCATGTACACTCTTGTGTACTCCAGGAACACTCCTGTGTCAAAGGCTACATCTATTTATTCATTCTTCACTTGCCTGAGTTAAAATGGAAAGAAAATCCAGCACGTGTTAGTATGTGAGGAAAATTTTTCTTTATATAAGAGTATTTGGAACAGTTTCTGGCCACTCATTCTGGGCCCTGTGAGCTGATCCATTTGTACACAATTCCTCTCTATTTAGCTTGGACACAGCATGGGTGTGAAACATCCTGCAGGCTGCACAGAACCATGACATCATCTAATATTTCATTTTGGGTCAGATGCAGCATTGCTGGGTCCCCTCTGGAGCCAGGGCAGATTGAATGCAATTCACTGTAGGGCTGTCCATTATTTAGTTCTGCAAGGCTTGTCCCAGGGCAGCACTAGTGAGGATCTCAGTGTTCATCCCCTCCCCTGAGCTGGCAGGAACAGCACTGCAGCCCTTACCTAGTCCAAGCCATGACACATGCTTTGCTAGGCAATAGTGAATCCCACTTCATTCGTGCATAATTGTGAGGACAGAGGATATTAAATGTGAAGGAATGGGTTCTGTTACCAGCTGTGAAAATATGTCAGGACTAAATCTAAAGGAGAAGATTTTTTAGACATGTGCCTTAGTCTGTGTGAGGTGTTGCTGTGGCAATCAGCCTCCATGATGGATGGATTTTTTTTTTTTTTTTTTTTTTAAGTATATGAGCAAAATGTGCCATGTCCAGTAAAATTCAGACTGAGTCACAGCATGGGACCATGAGGGAAGCCATCCTGGAACTGATGGGTGGCACTGGAATTTCTGTAGTAAGTAATATAATTACTCTAATGAGTACATACAACTTTTCTCGACAAATTGTATCAGTACTACTTTACACTCTGACTTGTTGTCCTGAACACCTTCACCACATTCTGTGCAGGATACCAGTAGTAAAAGAAGCTCTGGTTTGGAAGATGAAGTACAAAATATGAACACTCAGCTTAGGAAGGGGGTTCCTACTGTTTTGGGTTTGCCAGTGTGGAAAGAGAAAAGATATTGGGTTCAAAAGGGCAGAAAAATTGATGTAAACCATAAAAATCTCTGAGAAGATGTTTTGGAAGACTACTGATGGATCACATATCTACTGTCATATCACAACTGATGGGGGAAGCACTTAAGATAATGTGCAGCTCTGAGAAGATAAAAAAAAATCAGAGTTTTTTGTGAAATATATTTCTAATTAGCCAGCTAAAACAGCGAGAAAGAACTTAGTTGAGCAGCTCCGATTATACTGATTTTTTTTCTTTTAATAGAATGGAACAAAGCCTGAAAAAGTAAGATTTAACTCTGTGTGTGTGTGTATATATATGTAAATTATCATCCAGTTATGATTCATTTGCTGCATGTGAGGAGTATATTTCCTCTGAAAGGGATTTCTTTGGAAAACTAGCATTAATGTGATGGCAACGAGCTGTGAGATGGAATAAAGTTGACTCCATCTGTATCATTACATGTTGAGGAGGGTATCCAACACCATGGTGTTAAACAGCATCATTCCCAGGCATTCATTAGCAGCATAACATCTGTGCCTGTAGCTGCTATCAAAGCCAAAGTAAATTAAAAATGTGAGACTCTGGATGCTGTGGTTAAGATTTTAAACAAGCTTTGCTCCAATTTTCAGTGATGACTTTTACCATACTCTTGGTTCAATAACTGCACGTGACATATTTTTAATGTATTCCTCTGCTTCCACCTTGCTTTGCTTCATCTGGGAAAGTGGCTTCATGCTAACAGCAGCAGTGTGCCTTTGCCAGGCTTTCTTTCTCATTCTCACCAAAAAGAAAAGTTAAAAGGATGTTCACAACCTGTGATCTGCAGGAGAGGCACCCTAGGATCTTATTTGGTAGCTGGATGTGAGGGTGCAAAGGCAGCCTGGCGTAAACCTTGGTCAAAGACTCTGTTCATAATATTCCAACACAACAGCAAAAAAAAATCCCCCCCACAAAAGAGAAAAATAAACAAATCACTGCCTTAGCTTAGCTACCAAAAAAAAAAAAAACAAAAAAACCAACAACCAAATCCAAACCCTGTTTTCTCACATCTGTGTCTCATGGTTTGGATCCAGAGTGAAAGCAAAAGTGTAGAAGTGTTGAAATATCATTTGAGTGTCTGTCAGGAGGAGGAGGGTTTGTTGCCATTACACCTGGGCCCTTAGGGCAGACCCAAAACATTCTGTTCCTCTCTGCTGGTCTGGCTCAGGGTGTGACACCTGGCAGCTCTGCTGGGTCCCTGCTCCTCCATGGGAGCACTGGTCAGCAAAGTTCGGAGCTGTGGCTGATGAGAAGTGACATCATTAGGGAAACCAACCTCTGGGATTCAGCCATTTCCATTCTGGTTTCATTTGTTGCCTTCTGCTGTGGCAGGAAAAGCAGCAAAAAGGTTTTGGGTTTTTTTATGAAAAGGTAGGTGTGACAAAAGGTGGCACATCCTTCAGAAATGGGGTGGGCATACACTGAATTTCCCCCACAATCTGTAGCTCAACGAACCTGTCAGGTGCTGCTCTGAAGAGGTTTGGGATGCAGTGGTTGAGTCTGGTCCTCACAAAATGAACCAAGATATATAAATCAAGCAGCTTGAGCACATCTGAATGTTCAGGTGAGAACCAAAGTTACACCGAGTGCAATAGAACTATCTTTTCCAGCTCAGCTTCAAATCTTCATGACACAGCTGGCAGGGACGAGAGAGAACTGACAGTGTGTACTACTGCTGCAAAATTTAATGTGGAACATCCACTTCTGTTCTTTCTTGGTCAGTTTTAGATCCTAAATAAAACAGAAGAATTATGAAATTGAAGTAAATTAAGCAGGTAGTGCATAAGACGGAAAAAAAATCAATTTCAGAAAAATAATCATCCTATGTTTGAAACATGGAAGCCTTTTTCAAGTTTTCTATAGCCAAATACACACTGCCATCAATATGGTGAAACACAGAGAAAGGAATGCAATGAGTGCCAAAATCCTGTGCTGTGAACAGCTGTAGTTATCAGTTTGAGTCTATGACAGAAGAAAAATGAAAATCCAGACTATTTGCGTTATTCACTGTTTCCATTTTGTCCATATTTCATCACAGTGTTTCTTCTCCATGGCCTGCCTCAGGTTTGAGTTTTTAATCTCTCATTGTATTGGTTGTGAATGCTCGAAGGATATGTTTGGGGTTTTTTTTTTAATTTAAAATAACTGTTTTCTTTAAGTGCTTGCAATGCTGTGGTCTGATTTTTCTAATACATATGGAGATATCTGAATTCAAGTTGACCCAAGGATTCTGTTTCCCAGGGAAAAAAAAAAAAATCACCTATTTTCTGTTAAAATCAGCACATTTATTTAAAAAAAGTCAACAACAAAAGCTCAAAACAAATCACTTCCTTTTCTTGTATTAGTGATGGTGGCCATGAATTAAAAACACTCTTCCTTTTACAGCAGCTGAGGGGAGTTCACTTGGAAATGTTTCTAAGCCTTGCTGAGTTCTGAGGCAACATTTTCAATTCTTTATATAATTATAGTTTGGCATTTATGAGAAATACTGCCGCTGTTAATTACTGGACAGTGTCTTTCAGCAAGAAAACTTTAGAAACCTTGAAATTTCCCAGTACTCTATTGAAGTATTATGTAATATTTTGCTTTGTTTTGTTTCTTATCCTTCTAAAAAGATGAAAGTCATGCTGAGCTTGGGATCCAAATATAACAAATTTACTCAGAGATCAACAAACAAAATACAGTGATTACATCCTGGAAATAAGAATTTTTTTCCATCAGGGTGTGTATTTTGAATTATTTGTGTATTAATTTGCTTTCAGTGATGAGCAGTTCAAATTACAATTTGACCACATAAGTTTAATGTAATTTTAAACTTCATTATTTTGGGAGGTTTTTTTATTAGCCTCAGTAACATCCTGTGCTTGTGCCAGTCACCTTTCCTGTGTAACACACTTCAGAATTCAAGGGTTTAGATATCCATGTGGGTGGTGCAAGCAGAAGAAAATTTGTGGTTTCAGTTCAGTGATTGATCTGAACTACTGTACACCCAGTATTTATCGATTCTGATGTGTGATTCTCATTTCATAGAAACCAAGTTAAACTTCGGTAATCCCACAGAATCACTGAACTGTTGTGGTTGGAAGGGACCTCTGGAGATCATCTGATCCAACCTCCCTGCCAAGGCAGGGTCCCTAATAATAAAAAAATTCTCCTAATTATTAATCTCATAAGACCCTTAGAATGAAATGGTGGCCCCACTGAATTTAGCGGCAAAACTGTGAGTAAAACTAAGAGTTGGAAAAAAAGGAAAAAAAAAAAAAATCCCTAACTGGAAGCGTTTAAAACTTGGTTGCAGGCTGAATGTGCTCCAGGAACATCCCACAGTGCTGCCTGTGGTGACTTGTGCTTAACCAAGTGTCTGGAAATGCTGGGATCATCAGCCTCCTTTCCAAGAGCTGTGTCAGAGCTCTGTGCCAGGGAGAGCTGGGGCTCCCAGGGCTTTTTGGGGCTGAGGATGGGCACCCTGGAGCCAAGTGGGTTGCTGTGGCCTTGGAAAACCCAGGGAATGACTGCAGGACTGGGTATCCCACAAGTGCTGAGAGAGAAAACCCCAGCAGCTTTCCACAAATGGGTACAAAACTTCATGGAAACACTTCCCAAATGCTTGAACTTTAAAAAGGAAGTCAGGATTATTAAATATATTCCTGTTTAACTCAGAAAAAGGTTACATTTTCAGGTTGGGCATCAGAAGGAATTTCTTAATGGAGAGGGTTTTTAAACATGGGAATGGATTGTCCGGAGAGCTCATGGAGTCACCCTCTCTGAAGGTGTTCAAGAAATGACTGGATGTGGCACTCAGTGCTTTGGTAGGGAGTGAACTTGATTATCTTGGAGATCTTTTCCTCTGTAAAGGATCCTGTGGTAAAGCCAGCAAAAATCTCAGCCAAAGGCCCCTGATGATCTTACAATGATTACAGCAGAGCTTATTAAACACCAATATCTTCCACAGCTTAAGGAAAGGCAGCTGCTGCTTTGTTCAGCCTCTAGGTTTAAAAATATTTTCTAATATATTTTTTGAGACTATTAGATTGTGATGATCCAAAATTTGTTACAGGATGCATGATTGGAGTTCAGATACTGGAGTCTAGTTTTGAGGAGGGATGTGGGGTTTTAGTTTGGACTGCTCACTGAACAGGCAAAAATCTGGTGTTTAGTGTGGCTGGATTGCCCTCAGAACTTTGTCGCACAGTTTAAGCCTAGGACATTGCCTAAAAACCAGTTAGAGAAAGTCTTTTGTATAGAACCATCACTGTTGGGTGATTATTCCCTCTTGGTCCTAAAAATGATTATAAGAGAAGTAAAAATATTACCCACACAGCATCAAGCATTTCATATTCTCAGTAGTTTGGCTACTTTGGATACCTTTCAAGATCTTTGTTTCTATTGCTTCTTGCAGATTAATATGCCAAGCAGCCTTTCCTTTTACAACTTTTAAAGGTGCTTTCTCCTTTAAATAGAACAAAAATGCTCATGGCACATTTTCCAGTGAAGAGTAAAGGCAGATTGTAAATATTTTATAATTCATTATTCAATTAGCACATCGTGAAAAGTGATGCCTTCCTTTGAAAGGTCAATTGAAGCTGAACTTTTTTTCTTTCCTCATTCTCTTCTCCCCTTCTTTTTCTGGAAACTGCATAATTCATCCCAATTCAGTTGCTGAGACGAAGCACTTGAAAATCTGCTCTTGTGAGCTGTGACTTTGCACAGAAAAAAGGCAGTTATTAGTGTAAAAGAATTTTTGTCCTTGTACTCATTTAAACAAAAATGAGGGTGTTTTCCTCAGCAGGATAAAAAAGTTCATTTCTTGCTCAAATAAGGCTTTTCTTTCTCACCCAAGATGGGTGACAACAATGAAAGAAGCCAAGAAAATAAAACGTCTTGAACAGTGAACTTGGAAGACAAGTTGGGACTGGGGTCAGTGCCACAAATATTTCTGGGAAATGCAGTGTACTAAACACCTTTTGTATTGACTAAAAGAGAGTCCTGCCTTTCTAAAAAGGCATTAAAATATACAAAATCATGCAATGCTTGTGCCAATAAAGCATTAAAGGTGCATGAAGAATGTCTACAGTCTTCACAGGTGCTTTGGGGTACTGTTCTGATATTCCTCTTAGCGTACCAGTGGTGCCTTTTATTTTTCATCTTTTCTCTTGAATTTACAAATATCAGATTCTAGAAATGACAAGTTTTGAAGGGAATCCAGAGTATTTTGGGAGAACCTAGACTAAACATTTCCTTACTATTTAAGCCGGAAGAAATTATTTACGTCATTCATTCATTGAACATCTGTAAAAAACTGGAACCATTTCTTCCCAGCTTCTTTAATTCTGGCAGATTTTGCTGCACAAACCCTCAATGTGAGTTTTCTAGAAAAGTAGTGCATCAAATAAAGTGACTGTACTAATAATTAACTCAACCTCATTAAAACAGAGGTTTAGTAGTCTCAAATATTCATGTGTTTCATCAACATCTAGGTGAATAAAATGGGCAACCTGGAAACCTCAATGTATTATTAGAATTAAAAGTGTATGGTTTTTTCTCCCCCTGAAAATTTCAAATTTTTAACACAATTTAGGCTTGAATTTTTGTCTCAGATTTCTAGTTACAACACTTAGTGTCTCTCTGAGAGTGTAATTTCTTTTTTTTGCTGGGCTAAAATTTAAATTTGTATTTTTATCAGAGGTGAGAGCATTTAGACTTAAATGATGTTAGCTGAGACCCTAAGAAATGCAACAAACTGTTTTTCCATTTCTTTCTGTATTTGTTGCAGGTGGGAACCAGTTCTTTGCCAGCAAAAGAGTGTTCACAACATAAATATGGGAAGAACCTGATTTCTCTGTGGGTGAGTTCCATGCATTTTAAAAATATAAAATATATGTCATTTTGAGGGGTCTCATTTTTTAGAATGCATTTCTTTATAAATTTGCTATTATGAATATATGAATTATGGACATAATTCACAGAAGCACAAGAATATAAGAAAATTAAAAAGAAATGTGAATAATTTAAAAATGGAAATATTCATGGTGCTCAAGAGACTTCCAAAAGTTTGTATATTGTTGCAATTTTTACTAGAGCCACTGCCTAGTTCAAAATTTAGAATCATTGACCATTGGGAGCTGGAAGGGACCCACAAGGATCATGAAGTTTGAAATGCCATTTTTTATGTTGTATAATGTATGTTAAATAATTGATCCTTAAGCTTCCCTCAAGCTTATAATTCTAGTTACTATCTTTAGGAGTAAGCAATTGCTGAGTCTTAATGAAAAACTTCCAAGAAAGAATCTTGTGTGGAGAAAAAGGAGAGATCTTAAAAGCCAGTGAAGACAGAAAACAAGATAACAGTTGGTAATATAATGAGAACTTGGAAAAATTTGGAGTCTTTGTGGAGGTTGGTAAATTGGAGACAAACTGTCCTCACCTAAATTCTTGAATGTCCTTTACTCCCCTTTGATCTGGAGAAAAGCATCTGGCTGCTTGTGACTTAATTATTTATAGAATCTTGTTTTCTGGGCAGGCTGGAAGTTGCAACAGAAATGTCCTTAAGATTGTGACTCATTAGGGCTTGGTGAGTCACAGGTAACAAACAGGATGCTGCTGGAATTGGACAATATTTAATCTCAAAGTGTTTGGCTTTGGTTTGTTTTTTTTAAAAAAAACTACAATTTTCTTCTTTTATTCCTTTCTAAGAAGAGAGATTGACACATTGGAAAAAAAAAAAGGAGATTATGGTTCCCATAAAATCAGGGGGTTTTTTTCCTGCTGTGCTGAGAGTGATTTGGAAAATTCCATGTCTTTAAACATAGTGAGAATCAGACAGCTTTGGGAGACAGGGCCAGAGGTTATTCTGAACAATCAGTTTCACTGGTAACAATATTCCCTTGCAAAGTTGTTCAGATCCACTCCATTAAGGAAGCTTCACCTTGCACAACTAACAAACAGAGAAAGGGGGATTGGGGCTCTTGGAGCTGGAGGCAAAAGGTGACAGAATTGACAAATTGGGTGTTCACACTTTGAATTGTATATTAAACTCAATAATTAAAACTTTATACCACCAGAAGTTGATTAATTTTTGCAGTCTGATATAATTTTGAGTGAATTAAAACCAAAGGGGAAAGTTTCTTTCCTCCTGCGGCAAAATGATTGCAACTCAGATGTTTGCACCATCTTTTGTCTGCTCTGTAGGTGCTCTAAGGACAATGCTTTATTCCTCCCCAATACCTATGCCAAGATTGGTGAATTTTGACATATACAGTGATGGTTTGGTGTCTATTTTAGTAATTCTTTCTTTTGCCTTGCGGGAGTTTTATTTAAGAAGCAGACAATGAGAAAGGCTTTGATTTTTCAGAAAAGTGGTTTCAAGACTTAGCTAAAATTGAAAAATAAAGCAAATGCTATGACAAAAGCCTCTAATACCTTTTGAAATCCAACCTTCCTCAAAGACTTTGTACCTCAACGTGGCTGATGACTGTGTTGCATATTTGTGAACCTTCTACAGGTAAGGGGAGAAGTTGTGTTTAGAAGTCTTTAAAGTGTGTGTTCAGACACTTCCTCCCTCTCAGATGATTAACTGGGTATTGCACAACCCTTTTTTGGTTCATTTTCCTCTGAGAAGAACAAGCCTATGATGAATTATCACAGAGAGCAATTAAAAGCACATGCTTGAATGGAGCTGGTGTTCAGCAGGGTTTATTTCTCATGAGTTTGGTTTAGGCACAAAATATTCCACAAAGAAATTGACATTAAACAATAGTTTGAAGATGTACAGGGGACGTCTCTACTTTATATTCTGGCTCAAAGAAAGGCTGTACCTAAAGCAGCTGAGCTCTTGAACTCTTTTGCATAGAACTGGAAAACTTTACTTTTGTGATTTTCTGTTTCTGAGGCTTCCAGTGATAAAAATATTATTTAACATTTTTGTGTTCCTTTGAACCAAAAGTAAATTTTAAAGGTTATTTATTCAAGTTTCAGTTACTGTACCTGAGGAAGGGAAGAGTTTAAGAATTTGTTGAGGGTTTTTTTTTAGTTTTGATAAGCAGTCTATCAAATCTGTCTCTGGTAAATGTTCTGACAATAGATGATGTCTGTCAACATTAGAATACTTTTCCTTGGAATTGAGCTCCAATATGTTTGGGAAGGGAAATGCTGTTCCTGACATATTCTGTCGTAATACTAATTCTAGTAGAAACTGGTATTTTGAGATCACCTGACTTGATATAAATTGTCAAGCTTATCTTCAGAGTTCTTTCATTCCTAGGAGGACTAGGGTGGGTCCAAGGCTTAATAAAGCATACTTAAAAGATGTAATATTTATTTTATCTTTTATGTAGGGAAGCTCCAGTAGAAAATGAGTAAGAGTACTCATAAAATGATGTTTCCATCAGTACTTGACAACACAGGCAAAATTTCATGAAGCTTTGGAATTGTTTACTCAGCTGATAATAATGGCATGTGTATCATGGTCCTGCTTCCCCAAAGATAAACTGTGCTCAATGCAAAATTTCTCCCAAATTCCTCTGGGATTTTGACTAAACTACTTTGTGCATTCACCACATTTTCTCTTAAATGCATCTCTTGAGCTTCACCACTCTGAAATCCTAAGTGGCACCTCCTTTAACCTAAATACAAGCAGGGCAATTAAGTCTCCTAAAGGTTATATATTGCATCTGTAGATGTGGAAGGAACAAGCAGCCCAAGTGTCCTGAAACTGCACTTGAAATAGCAAGCAATAGTGTTGTGCAGTGTAGAAATTATTCATTCTTTGATTCTACACAGCCTTTTCCAGTAGTTCAGGGTAGGTGCAGCATAAAATCAAAAAGCCAATGTAAAACTAGGATTTCTTGCTGTATCCCACAGCCCCTTTCCCACCTCAGAAGGAAGAATAGCAAAGAATTTGGTGTTTGGCAAAGAGAGTTAAAGCAGTGTTGTGTTTACACTTGGGGTAGTGCACTCTGTAACAGCTCTGGCCTCAAAAATCTTGTCCAGAAGACCCTCAGGGAATCCTCTGATCCTCAGATCCTCAGTTTTTGAACTCATGAACATGCACAGCACATCCCATTTCAGTTTCTGGAAGGCAAATAACTGCTTCTTTTAATATTATATAAAGTCATGTCAGTCTCCAATGTGATTTGGCTTTTACAAGCATAACTTGATTCTGGAATGAGATTAGATTGTGACCCGCCATTCTTCTCTCAGCTACAGCTGATGCCCCAAACCTGTAGACAGAGGAGTACAGATCTCAGCTGCCTTTGGGATGCTTGTATTTGTATGGATATTTCAGCCTCTGACAGAAAGGGAGGCAAATAATTTATCTGGACTTTGAGGTCACATGTAGGACGCAATTTCCTTCTACTGCAGCGGATCAGTGTACAAATCAGAAAAATGTGAACAGAGCAGGGGGAAAAGATTCTGTGCTGCTTCCACTCTGAGATGTGTGAGTGCACCACTTTTAAACCTCAGGAAATTGTGTCGGGTGAGAAGAAGGGGGGAGCAGGAGTGGCTTTATCTGTTTTCACTGGTTAACTGCAGAAATGCTTTCCAGAGGTCAGAGACTAAAAAACAACTTTTGTTCATATTTCTTAAAACCAGCAAAAGGCTTTACTAAGGGCAAAAGCTGCACATTTTAACTTAAAATTTAAATGGTAATATGGCAAAGAAAGTATCCAAGAATCACAGGCGCCTGAAATGACAACCTTTTAGAATGGAATGTATTCTTTCAACTGTTTAAAAACCTAAAGTTACTGGGATTTGGGGTTGTTAGGTGTTGCCAGACCTTTATCTTGAAATAGGACAACCTACAGCCTGTTAAATATTTCAGTATGGCCTGGTGGGGAGTCTTGCTTGTAGCAATAAATGTGCATGAGTTGGCTACAAAATTTACAACTAACCTTAGATCCTGAAACCTACACCTTGCCTAAAAATACTTGGCTTTGAATTTTTTTCTTTCATTTCTTTTTTAGTTCCTATTCGTACATAAATACACATGTTTTCAGAATGGTGATTGAAAAGTGTTTTAACTTAATCCAGTGACATATGCACAAAAAGCTTAGAGACAGTAATATTAATAAGTATTCCCATACAGAAACAATTTGCTTATGTAGATACATTTTTAATTGGTTTTTTACATTTTTGTCTTCAACTTATTTTTCATTTTGCCTATCCAAAGATCCAACCTGTGCTTACTTTTAAAATATGTGACAGGAATTTGACATGCAATTTATAACATGTGAAGTAGATGCACGTCCATGTACGTCAGAGTGTAGGATTTGGGTCATCATTCAGTCTGAGGGGAAACTGATCGGCAGTAGCTACTGGGAGATATTTAATTAGTGAAAAATTGAAGTGGGACATGAGGCTATGTGAAGAGGATGCTTTTTTTCTTTTTTAAAATGAGGAGTACCTGCAAGTGTTCTGAAAATCATTAAATTGCAGCACGAGGAGTGATATCAAGGTGTCTGCTGGACTGTCCCATTGCATTGAGCACATGGAGTATTAAGAGGTATTTAGTTTGTTTAAAGATATTCTGTAACAAAAACTTTACACCCTGTCCAGGGAATCTGTTCAATTCCTTCATAATAGTCACTGTGAAAATGGTGGCATTTTAAATTTCCTTCCCTTGGGTCTGTATCTGCTATCTCCTGCTACCACTTTTTTGTCACCCCAAATGCTAATTCCTTTACATATGGGAGGGTATCTTATTCTCCTTGCCATATCACTTGACATATTTGAGAACCAATTTTTATCACCCTCTTTATCATTCACTCTTTTCTCATGCCACTTGTTCCGCTTGCTCTTTTTGTGCCCATGTACTTTTTATTCTGTACTTT
This sequence comes from Corvus cornix cornix, assembly GCF_000738735.6. Lineage (NCBI taxonomy): Eukaryota > Metazoa > Chordata > Aves > Passeriformes > Corvidae > Corvus > Corvus cornix. Next base: position 1,917,289 of record NC_046332.1, on the reverse strand, counting down.
GTTTTGCGCAGAAATACACAAACTTTTCCATCACTAATGATGAGAAACATAATTTATATTCTATTTGTTCTTTTAACTTCTTTGCAGGCCACCCTGTACATGTTTTTTTGCATGTTTGGTAGCCAGGAAATCAGTAAAACAACAATGTTGCCAATATTCACCCCTTGTTCTGGGATAGTTGTTCTCATCAGGTTCAATTGCAAATAAATAATTGTAAATATGTCTCTAGCAGAGTGGTCAGCTCTTTTAGAACCTGAAGAACAATGCGTTCACACCATTTTTAAAGCAAAACCCAGGGAAAGGCCTGTGTTGGTTCAGCTCCATCTCTGATCCGAAGCCGGAGAGGGAGGGACGTGGGTGGGTCGGGTGCTGGAATGTGCACAGGAACTCCAGTGTGCTCATTCATTCAAAAGTGTGAGTTCCCAAATATCCATCCCATTTCCAGAGACAGAGCCAGAACATTTAAAATTCAGGAACAAAGCTGAGTGAAAACACTGTGTACACAGGTCTTTCCTCCTACTCATTTTTCCTCCCTATGGCAAAACCACTCCTGATGTGGCCTGGCCTCTACCACGATTTCTCCCACTTCCGTTTTTCCAGCACTTGTTTGGACTTGGATCAGTCCTTTCACTTCCACATGTGTTTAATAGAGTCCCAACCGCCTTCCTCCCCTCTCTGTAGTTTTCTTTTCTACTTAACTATACTTTAGAAGAACTTTTCTTGTTTTACTATCAGTCCAAAATGTAACCAAACCCAAGAGGGCCACCTACATAGTTTATAGGATATGTATATACATAAGTAGGGTGTACAGAATTTAACTTTTGGCACTGACTTGTGTGGATTTCATCTGAAGTGGGATTCACTTCAAGGGAATTGGGGGAACAGGAAGCTGGGAGAGCTGTAGTTTCTATTGCCTCACTGCAACAACAGTGACACAGATTTTGTGTTGCTCACTTCCTGCAACCTCCCTTTTCTTGATAAACCTCCCAGTTTTAGGGAAGAGGGGGGTGTAATGTGTTATTCTCCTCTAGACCTTTCTTCATGACTTACACGTGGGGAAAATGAAGAATTTAACTAACACTGATCCTCCTGTGGATGTAAACAAGCATCTTCTGTGTCACCTGAGGTTTGTGTAGTGTTCTTTTGATGATGAATTTTCCTGACTTCAGGGCCTTCTGCACAGTAACAGAACTGCAGATGAGCTTCCACCATGTATCTGTGGCCCAGTGGTCATAGAAAGATGTGTCTGGAGCTCACTTCCTTTTCCTCTGCACCAGTTTCTCCAGAAATCTCCTCACTGTTCATTTTGGCATCCCTCTGCTGCATAGAATTTGGGCCTGACTGCCAAATTTACTCTACTTTTGGAGCCTTTCACATGCAGTTACTCTTGGGAAACCTCAGTTAAACAATTGGCATTTAATTTTCTTGGCAATCACAGGCTCTATATTCTGAGACAGACTTCATTACTCTATGGAAGGTCAAGTCAAGTGTGCTCTTCTTTCTTTTTCCCCCCAGCATGTAATTTTTGTACTAGATAAAGGAAAAGTGCCACCAAAGCTGTCATATGTCACTTCCTTCTGTTAATTTGAATTAATTTCAGCCCCTAATGTGCCCAATCAAAAGCCATGAAGGTGCAACACAGCATTTTATCGTCTCTCAGTAGTTATCTTGAGTCCAGCACTTCTATCTATGCAGGCAGTGTTTTCCTCCCTTCCAATCTACTCCCTCATTACCAATTAATGGACCATCCCACAATTAAATGTGCTTCCTATTCCAGTAAAGAGGAAGGAAGCCTCCAAATCAGATGGACGTCACTTGGGCTGCAACTTCTGCAGAATAAATGTGCATTTAGAGCAGGAAAATGTCTCCTGTTGCCAAAACACGAGTAGGAACCGGTCTTCCTCTCTTTAATGGGCAATCTAAAGGTCAAGAGCCTGGATGGAGACAAACGGTGACTTTATGCTTGATGATTGCTTTGTTGATTTGAAATGTAATCCAGGAAGTCACTGCAAGCTGCCTGCAAGCTGATTATTGCCATTTCATTGCCCCCCTCTCAACAAAAGTCAACTACATGCAGTTATATTCACCTGGAAAATAACAGTTATAATGGAAAAGTTCTGAAAAGTAATCCTCCTACACCATTCAGCAGATAAATTATTTTCCTTTCCATACAGCATCATATATAAATCTATAAAGGTTTACAGCAGATGTCAGAAATTTTCTTTTAAAAGCCATTATATTTGGGTAATACTCATGCAAATCTAAGAGAAGTAGATGAAGTGATCACAGTGGTTAGAATATTTTAAAAATTAAATGTTCTAACTCATTTCCTTAGGTGAATATATTTGTAAAAGATAATTTATTCACAGTGTTTAAATGCATTTTACTTTAATATGAAAGAAAAAAAGATAGTTTGTTATCAAGCTCTTTCCAGACTTTATCTCTCTTTATTCAGTCTCTAGACTGTATCAAGCTTTTGTGGGAGTTGGCCCTGTCGTTTTCATTGCCACTGCACAGAGCAGCACCACAGAAATTCTTGCAGACTGTTCACTTCTGCATTTTTCACATCAGTGACACGTCTGTGCCCATTTGCCCCTGGCTGGCACTGGGTTTTGAAAATGAGCAACAAAATTCCATCAGTAAACTTTGTGCTTGGGATGATGATAGAACTCAGGAATAAGATGTACAGGGAACTCATCTGCATCCCTGGTCTTTCCATCCAAATTAAAAAGCAGGCGTTAAATCATTTTGTGATTCATGTGACAATTCCACCATATCACTTCTTTCACGTAGCAAGCTTGGGAAAAGATGTCATGTGCACACCACTGCTCATTCTCCCTCATCCCCCCGAATTACCTCTGTATTTCAAGCTCCAATCCAGCAGAGATGAATTTTTATGTTTAAAATATGAACTCCACTCTTAGAGAGCAGAAAAGCTAAGAAGCTTCCCCATTTTTGTCTGTTTGATTAGCTCATAATAGGTTTTATTAATTTTCAGATGTGTGGGTTAGGAGTGTTTATAAAGTCTCCTCAGTTTGTTTTTGAGACAAGTAAAAAAAAATTAGGTCATATAGTTTTGAGACCTCCCACCTTCACTTGGTGTTTACAGAGCTCTTCAGTTAAATCTGATATTGAGCCTAAGTGATAAACAAGATGATAAACAAGTGATAAAGCTTGGCTCAGTGGGACATGGTGCTGTACTCCAAAAAGCTGAGTTCCTTTCTGCAGGGAAGGGAGAAAATGAGATAAAGTTCTTTTGTGGTTGTGAACTCAAGGTAGCTGTGTCCTTTCTGCACTTGGTTCCTATTCTGCTGCTGAGTTATTTGATGGGCAATAGGAATTTGGAACACAGAGAGGAAAGCCTTATACAACATCCCTCTCCCTAGAAACTCAGGAGGCTGGAATTCTGTAAGCTCCTGGTCTCTGTAGAACAAATGCCAGCATGCTCCAAATTTCCTTGTAGTGGAGCTCTCAGGGTTCGTATTTTGGCTGATCATGAAAGGCCAGCAGTTCTCAGAAAGAAAAGCGAGTTAATAAATCCACAGCCCACATTTATCTTCCCGAGCATTTCACAGCCTCTCAAATTGCTTGTTTCCCTCTCTGCATGGATTAAGCACTGGGAACCAGCACGGGCCAAAGGACTGGGGCTGGCGCAGTGCCCTGGCCTCTCCTCTGAAAGGCAGCTCTGTCTGGAGGGCAGAGGGCAATGTAGCACAAGCAGAAGGGTGGTTTTAACAACTGGGCAATGTTTTCCTGCTCTTTCTCTCTCTGCAGCCAGCAGTCACAGTCTGGGGGGATGTGTGAAATACAGATTGCAATTATAGCTGGCGCTATTTCCCACGATTTGGGGCTGCAGGAGTGTCCATCATTTTGCATGCTTGTTTGGCACTGATGAGCTGTTAATCAAAGGTGAGCTTTTAGCGCTGCTGCTTTCAGGCAATCCTGACATTAGGAACATCTGCTTGTGCTTTTAGCACCTGTGCACTCACAATAACCCAGCGCCTGCTGGTATCCACGCAGGGAGATTTATGGGGCTGGGTACAGCATTCTCAGGGCTTCCTCTGGCTCTGGCTGGTGGCCCACAGGGTACACCATAGTTCTGGCACTTTGTCTGCACCTTGGCACTGCAGCTGGAGGTCCCAAAGTGACTTCTCTCCTCTCCTTGCCATCCCTCTGGTGCTGTTGGTGCTGTGGAATATCCCTGGTTTTATGTATTTGATGGTATTTGCCAAAATCCTTGTCTTGCATCCATAATTGGCATAAAAGTCTTTTTGCACTTTAATTTTTTTTTATTAACCAACAACTGATTTTAGTTGGCATTAATACTCATTCAGTGAGCGTAAGAACTGGACGGGTTGTAGCTCTTCTAATTTCAACACCTGTCAATTATTAATCACTTGCTTTTGGGGCTATAACTTCTAAGGAACTACAAGATTTATTGTGTTTTGTGATGCAAATGGCTGTTTATCCTACTGATTCCTGCAAAGTGTTTATATAGTTCATACTTCATATTTTATTTAATCACAATCTGCCACTAAGGAAACAATGCTTGAGAGGCATTAATATGGAACTGGACTGCACAACAACAAACTCCTCAGAAGGGCTGTGAGAGAAATCTACCTGCTGCTGGGGTTTTTTGAGGATTTTTATTTTCTTAGCTTTTCCTGTGAAATTTGTATGACTCACTCTTTCTAAGCAAGTAACCTGATTTAGAATCAGGAACCCAATCTGTCTTTTCTTAGCAAAATTACAAACCCAGAAGAGGAAACCAAGTCAAGACTTGGAAAGCTCTCTAAATAAAAGTTCAGTTAGATGTCACTGAACACTAATATACCTCAAGCAGCCAAAGTGAGGATAAATTGCTCTTTGAACCAAATTATTGTATTTAGTTACTCTGCAGGATGCCAGCTGAGGTAAACTAATTCTTTACAACCCAGCAATAATATTCCAGAGCGTCTTCACCCAAGGACTGAAGGGCCACTGAAACAGGGAATTATCAATCTCCAACAGTCTGGGCCTAAATGGAGAATTCATTGTGACTGTGCTGTCACAAGAAGGGAGGGGACTGCCAGGAGCGTTGTGACCCTGTCTCGACATCAGTCCTGTCCCTAGGAAGCACTGCCTGCCTTTCCTGCTCAGCTTGGGGAGAGATCCTGTCCCTGGGGTGAGGTCTCTCCAAGATGCCCTGCTTCACAAGCAGCAGAGCAGAGTAGGTTTAAGAGCACCACTTAAAGGCTGAGGCAAAGTGCATGGAGAGTTCAGCTGGATAAAAACAGCCCAAGTTTATCCCAGCAAAGTGTCCTTACCTAACGAAAGTGGCTGCATCCAGTGGGAATGGTCCTTGTCACCTTTGATCTACACAGCTCTGCCCAGAAATGCGGTGATTTTTATCTGCAAAGCACACGCTGCAGCCCTGTTCCAGTTCCCAGGCAGGTCACAGACACTCCCGAGTTTGCTGGCCATTGTGAATGGTGGGAAGAGAGGATGTGGGGGAAAGGGGAGACGAATCTGTGAGATTTAGGAATGTAGGGCTGCTTTAGGAAGTTAGTGCAGAGAGCAAAACCCCACTCCACATTTCAGCGTAGTCTGATGAGTGTTTATACACTGGAAAACCATCCAAAAAGGCTTCCTGGAGGCCAGATTGGTGTTTTGGTGGAGTCAAATCACTGAGGTTTTGGACAAGAGAGGGTTTGTACACTCCAGTTGCAGTGTAACTCTGTCAGAGAACAGCTTTCCATCCATGTGACAGCTCTCTGCTGTGGGGAGCAGCAAGGTTAGGCCTGGAGAAATCTCTTCCCCAGCTTTAATAAACTTAAAGGGAAACAGATCAGCTTCTTTCTCGAGATAAGAAATTCCCTGTTCTAGAATTTTTAATAGTGAAGATATTTGAAAACCCTGCATGCCAGTGCTTCCATTCTCAAGATTCTCAGCTGACAAAACCCAGTCCTGACTCTCCTACCTTCAGAATTTTTCCTTTAGTCTTTTGGGTGTTTCAGGCTACAAATACTAAAACTGTATTTTATACCTAGATAGATAAATATGATATTACATTTATAAAGCATATCTAGAACTTATATAAAAGTTCAAGGGGTATTTGGATGATCTTCTCTAGTGATGGTTGAGTTTTGGGCAGTTCTGTGAGGAGCAGAGTGTTGGACTTTATTATGGATCCTTTCCAACTTGAAATATTCTGTAATTCTAACTGATCAGCATCAATCCCCTTCTTCCAGTGCCATATGGAAGTGCAACAGTATATTATAGTAATGTGAATGCATTCTAAATATGAGAGAGGGCTAAATATTTAAACATTAATAGATAATTAATACGATTTTTAAGTGTCTGGTGAATTTTTACCCTCAAAATCCCCTCATTGGGTAGGAAACCTATTCTTTCCTAATGAAACATATTTGCATCAAATTGGGGATGGGAGAGAGAGAGAATAATTGCTCTGTTTCCCAGTATTCCAGAATTCTAGTTGCCTTTTCTTTTTTCTTTTTTTTTTTTTTTTTTTTTTACATTAATGGGCTTTTTTTTTTTCAGTTGAAGGCCCTGAAAAAGAGGTCCCAGTCCTGTGAGGAGTTGATAGAGCAGCTTAGCTGCTGTTGCTGGGTGAGGAAACTGTGCACAGGTGGTGGGAGTTGTTTTCAGCTGGCAATTTGGGAGAAACAGGCACTCCCAGGAGAAATAAAGAGCACTTGGGATTTTCTTTTTGTTTGTTTGTTTTTTAATTTTTATTTCTCTTGCTTCCAGAAGTGATGGTACAGAACAGGCTGCCTGTGAAGGGATCTTTTGTGAAGGATTTTTAGTTTTTCTCCCATTTCCCCTCTGTATTTTAGGGCACTTGCTGGCTTCTTCAAGCACCTATTAAATATTGAAAAAGCGAAGGCAGGGGGCAACTCTGAGATGCAAGTGTGACTGGTACTTAATTGCATTTCCTTGAAATGAAATCACTACAATTAAAGAAAACATCAGTACAGCCAACATTAACATCCTGTATAAGCTCAGCTCATGTGGCTTTCTGACTAAACATAAACCCCAAGCTCCCTCCGATTAGGGAAGCAGAAGCCTTATCTCCTTCACTGTTCCCCTTATCTCTTCAATTCCAGTACAGAGGCACTAATATTTCAGCATCTCAGAATCCAATCAATAAGCTCACTTTCAGTTTCAGACCCTGGATGAAATCTTATCACTGGCTAATTATTTCCATGTTACTTTCACCTTGGAAAGCAGGAGATTGAAGCCAAGGTTTTATGTGTGGCTATTTTTTTTTTTTTTTCAATTAGTCATTGTGCAGAAATGTCATCATCTCTCTTTTGATTCTCTGTGGATAATTTTTCTCGTCCCCCTGTAAAACAATGCAGAAAAGTACAACTTTAAAGAAATTATTTAAGTGTACCTGTTGAAATCAATAAGTGCTCAGATAGGGAAATTCAGGCAAACACTTTGAAATTTTAAATGAACTTCTTGAGGCATTTTGTGGGTTTTAGTGACGTTATCAAGAATATTCCCAGCATGGGGAAAAGGTGAAAGAGGACCTGGGGTTATGAGGAGAAAGGAATGAAATGAGAGTCAGAATTTCCACCCCTGAAAATAAATAAAGGAAATTCTGAGTGAGGTATCTTTTGTAGGAGTTGCAGATGAATTAAATACCTCACCAATTAAGAAAATAGGATTTTTTTGTTCTGCATACTTGCTTCTTCTGTTTTTTGTTTCTTGGGGGTTTTTTTAATATTACAGTCCTTTAGAGGTATCAGGAAAAAAAATAACTCACCCTTACATTAATGTATACATTTATACTTTAATATCTTTTTCAGCTTAAGCATAATTTAATAGATGAGACAAGAAGCAAACTGGTCCAAACAGGTTCTACCATATTTGCATGGCCTTTATCTAAGAAATAAACATTCTTCCCTCATTTTTGTTGCTTGTGGAACAACAATTAAATCTTAAATTTCTGGGCAAAGGAGATTGAACTGTAGTAAAAAGTATCTTTTCTGTATTAGTGAAGAAGGGCTGTAGCTGCTGGTAACTACCACTATACCTAAAGGAGATTTTCAGTTTGATTTTAGAAGTTTAATTTTTTAATGTATTCTATAGTAGCTCTCTGCCCAGTGGTAGAACCAGGATTTTACAGTTGGGAGAAGCAAATTTTCAACTCTGAGTTGAAAAATGTTTCCCACTTTGACTCCTAAGTAATCCAGTTAATTTCTGGGTTTGAAAAAGTTTGGTTTGGGCTTAAAAACCACCATAGTATATGCTACAGGAGTATGCCTCTGAATATTAAAAATGCCTTATGTTACTCTTCATTTTCATAAATCCCCATCTAAACCTACGTATTAAACAGGCACAGCTTGATAAGGAAATCTCTCGTTCTGCACAGTGGGTGGTATTTACATGTTTGTAGCTTTCTTCTTTGAACAAGAGAGATTTCCTGGCATTTCCACTGCCCAAACTTCCTACTTGTTGTGGAAAAGTGTGGAAATACATCCAACTGAATGTTAAACCTCTCCTGGTTCTTTTGCATCTTGCTGAGTTGGATAAGAAAACTATTTTCTGAAGAGATTTTTTTTTTTTCCAGTTTAGGCATAATTTAAGTTTATAGATGGCAGTATTAGATATTTTCTCCCCATACCCTTCCAGTCTCAACTGCTTGATTGTTCAGACATGCCCAGTGGAGAGAGCTCAGGGTCATCTCTGTTCCATAAAGTTGTGGTAGGAATTATTGATGTGTTTTTTCAGACAATTAATCTGTGATTCCCATTCTAAGATAAGGAATTAATCCAATGTTTTGGGAGAGAATAAGGTGAGAAAAGGACTGTGAGACAAGAAGTGCAGAAGTATATGAGAGATAGTAAAATATAATCCCACACATATTCTGTGACAGAATTCTGTGTAGGTGAGGCTCTTTGTTAACACATCCTTCCTCCACTCTGTGATGCACAACAGAGGGAATCTGCTCTCATGGACTTAGGAAGGTGAAGAGGAAGCCAAACTGTTGTGCATCCCATATTAACAAAGCATTTTAGTGAAGGCCGACTTGAAATATTTGGCAATCTGTGAGTCATTAACAAGGCAAGAGAAGGTTAATCATAACCAAGTTTTTATAGTGGTAAATGAGAAATTCAGCATGGGAGCCTGCTTTGAAAATAACCAGGAGTAAAAACTAAATTTGCAACACTGGGTGTAGATGTTGGTGTCATAACATATCTCACTTATATTCAAACAAAACAACATCTGTTTAGCAGAAATGTCTAAGTGCTTATTGACTGATTAGTTTGGAAATAATAAAACCTGTTAACAAATACAAGAGCTGCCAAAAGGACAAGTATGAGAAAATTTTTATGGCAACACAAGCTGGTGTATCTAATTTTCACAATGCTTTAAAGGAATGTATTTCTATTTTTTTCTCTCTTTCTTTCTCTCTTTTTGCTTGCAGCCACCTGGTTTGGTTTGGTTTTTTTTTCAGAAGCAACTCTTTTGTAACCTGCTGAAAAGTAGAGGGTGAACAGTTTGTTAATACTGAAACAACTTAATTTTCCAACCAGATCCTGTGTATAGAAATATCTTTGCAAAGTAATTATATGAAAAATCTTCATTTCAGACATAACAAGTAGAAAATTTTATGGGAAGACTTTAAAAGGGGGAGAGGGTAAGCTTATTTTCCCTTATTGGATGATGGAATACAGTAGGACAAGCCTTAAAATCAGCCTGAAAATTAAATTTATTGCCATTAAGTGATTTATCTCTATACAGACTATTTACCCAGAGAGGGGAGATAGCAAGATAAACACTGGTGGTGCAGTTAAGTCACTTGGGATTGTCACAACTCACATTCCCAAATAAAAGCTGGAGTGCTTCAGCCTGAAAGAGAAGAAACAGGCTTGGAATCCTGAGTGCCAAAGTAATCTTGTTACTTCCTCTTTGAACTTCCAGCCTCATTTTTATATAGGAAAAAACTGCTATTCCCTGGCTAAAAAATGACAACCTCATTTCCAGCACCTATCCAAATCTTAACTAAGTTTTTGTTGGGTTTGATATTCCAAAGCATCCTTTGCTCTGAACTGAAAAGACCTTGAGGGGATGAGATACCAAGAAATCTCTTTATCTGTCTAGAGCTGCTGACGTCAGATATGATAGAAGTGATATCCTGCTGCTCTGCATGCTTTTTATGTGATTAAGTGCAGTAATGAAATGAAGTTAGGCTGGTGCCAAGTCTTTAAGCACACACTCTGGCAAAATTTTATCTCCTGTTGCAGTTTGCATGACGCTTTGCAATGATGCAAGAATTCACTGGCAGCACAACTGTGTCCAGTTTTTTTATTGACGTTAATCTGTCACATGTGCCTTTAATGTATGTAATTGATCAGTGGCTGTTCTTTTGCCTTTGTTGTTTATTTTACTCTAATTAAAGTGTTCAGCCTGGAAAAAAAGTTTTCCAGACGTTCTGTGGGTTCCCCATCCCTCGAAGTGTCCAAGGCCAGGTTGAATGGGGCTTGGAGCAACCTGGGATAGTGGAAGGTGTCCCTGCCCCTGGCAGGGGGTGGAACTGGATGATCTTTCAGGTCCCTTCCACACCAGGCCATTCTAAAATTCTATTATTCTATTTATATTTCTGAAAGCTATTAAGGTTTTAAAGTGGTTGTTATTTCTGCAGATTCCTAAATGTCTGTGAAAAGCATCATGTGAGGATTTGAATGTAATTGTATAATGCTGTCTTACCAGAAAAGTTGCTCTTAAAGCTGTTTTTTAATACTTCTTAATACAGACAAAACTGTAATCCTTTCCATTTCATCAAGAGTCAGTGAAATCTTTACAAAATTTTACTTGCAGGAAAGCTTAAAACCCATAATTTCTAATATGAAAGTGAGGTTGCATTCTTTAATAATTACTAATGCACAAAGACTGCGAGCCATTAATGTTCCTCCTCTTTTCCACCTGAACTAAAGGAAGCAGCATGTTTTTAGGACAAGCCCTGGGGGTTCTCAGGTGTAGAATGAGTAAATTTCATGGTGGTAAAATCTAATTTTACCTTCCATCACCCCGCCCACAAAGAGAAAAAAATCCAACAAGATGAAGCATGGAAAAAAAAATCCAGTGAAAGATAAAAATCCATAGATTGTAGAGCTGGGAGAAATCATGTCAGTAGAATAATTCTGTAATCCTTCCTCTAAAAGAACCAAATGAGTGTTGGAGGAAAGAAATGGGAAGTTTATTCTTTGAGATGGGATTTTTGGGACTTGTGTGTGTACACACACACTTGCACAGACATTGTGTTGATGAGTGTCAGGAGTTTGCCCAGGTGGAAAGAATGATGTCTTTGAGATAAACTGATGATAAGAAAGTCAGGAGCAGAGTCATTCACTCTGAGATCAGTGTGTTACTCTGTCAGCAGCCTGCAGGTACAAAACTTGGGAGTTTATTAATAGAACTGTTGGGAAAAATGCTGAGTCAAAATCATCAAAACACTCTCTGGGGAAAAAAAAGTTGTTTTTATTTAGCTGCTCCTTGCACAAACTAGGCAGGTTTCCATGGAAACTTGCCTACCTCACCCACGGTTTCCCTGTCTGAAACCAGAATTCCAGCCATGGGATGAGCACAAACTGCTTGGCAGCTGTGGCTGTGAGGGTTCAGAGAGCTGCTGGAACATCATCTCAAGGTTATTTTGAAAAGCTGAGCAAAAATACTGCATCACTTGCTGTAAACAACATTTGAGGATCTTTGTCCTCACAAATATTGGAGCCTTTTCCCAACAGGCAGCAGTTTTTCCCTCTCTCAGGTTTGCACTCAGAAAAGGAAGTCTGTGCCCTGACTGGTTTATTAAAAAGCTGCCATGGCTCATACGTCAGGTATGGACCTACAAAACATTCTCACTGTTTTTACAGAAGCCACAAGCTGGCAGAAGCAGGCCCTGATCCTTGTCTGAGATGAACTTTAACTCATTGGTGTGGAATGGTTTCAAAGGTGTCAGTGAGGAGAAGCTCTGGCTTGTGGTAAGACAGGTGTGAAGGCAGTTATTGCTTTATAAACCTGTATTTATTTTTTTTTAAGTGCAAGTATTTGTGTGCTGTGAAAGAAAATTAGTCCTTCAATTGACTTTTAAAATCTGCATGCAGACCATTTTTTCTGAGAATTTGAAATTTTTAAGGTTTTTCAAGAAACAAGGCAACATTTGACCTTGCTCTAAATTTAGATTTATTAAAATATTAAAAAGTAAATGGAAAGTGTCTTTTCTAAACACAGGAGGTACTGGACTAACGACCCATGTGTTAAGAGATGTAGCTAAAAGCACTTTAATCCCTCCTTGAAATTAAAGCACTGAAATAAAGACAATCACACTTGATAGCTAAAATCTCTCCTCCTGGCTGAGTTAAACTTTATGTTGTTTGAGAGTTCTTTATGAGGAATGTTTTCATGTGTCCTTCCAGATGCAGACTTTTCCTTACTTCTCATTGCTGAGGGCTGTTGTCACTATTTTAGTCATTCTTCTGTTTTGTAAGCTGGGTGTTTACAGTGTGGTGAGAAGATTCAAACCTTCGCCTGCGAGGCAGAAGGCAAATGGAAAAAATCATCCTTGCAGCTGTGCAGGAAGCAAAATTAGGTCTGGACTTACATATTTTCAACCCTGAGTAACAGCAAAGTGTTGCACATCGTTGTGGTGTGCTCAGCAGCATCTGGGAGAGGCAACAACTGTGCAGAGCAGTGAGGAGTTGTTGAACAGCCAAACAAGGACCATTTGTGTCTCTTTTTTCAGCACACAAACACATGTGAATGTGCAAATCTGAACACAGGTGGTTCTTGCCCAACACATGACCTGTCACATCCTGTGGACTCACGTAAATCTCTTAAGTCACTGCTGACACAAAGTACTTCCAAACAAAGTCATTTAACTGAGTGTGATCCACCAGTCCTTGGTTTACTGACTCCAGGCTTCCCTTTTCCCTCCTTTTCTGAGTTGCAACAGGGACATCCTGGCACTGGAAAACTAGGATTTCTTACCTTTCTGAGTACCTCCACCAGCAGGTCTTATCCAGGACTGCCATGCCACTCTCCCACCCCAATATTTAACTTTACAACCAAAACGAAATAAGCGGCATTTGATGGGTGTTTCTGTCGAGGCTGCTGAAGCACTGAGGACTGTCAGCTTTATGTTCAGCCTGTGACTATTGATATTTCCCCCCTATAATTCTCCTCTAATATTTTTCCTCTTTTTGTTCTTAACCACGGTGTGACCTGCTCCTATTTTTCAACTCTGATCCTATGATTTCTTTCAGAGTCCCAACCCTTTGATGCAACTAAATAGAACTTTGTCATTATGTATTGGTCAAATTCCCTCAGACATTTTATCTGGAGGGGATCTCAGCTTTCTGGTCGCTCTCCTGAGGATTCCACTGTTCACTTTACTCATTTTTAAGTTTGCTTTTGAGGAGAAACTGTGCAATATCTTTCAGAATCATCACTTATGTTTAACAATAAGGAGATATCCTTTAATTAGGTGGTGGCCTGTGTCTTTTCTCTTTCAAATTTTCACATTAATGTTTCCTTACTGTCATAAATCCTCTCCTGTTCTGTTTGTCTCATCTTGGTATTGTGTGCTGTGTGATGAGACAGAATTTCTTGGGGCTAGGTATTCTTTGATGGTTTTTTACCACATCTAACTCAAAATACATCTTTTCCCAAACCTTTTAACATCTAATATGGTCTGACACCTGACTAAGAGTCCAAAATATTGTGTGTTATCTCAAGTTTTGGTTTGCTCCTTTGGGAGAGTTTACCTACATAAAATAGGAAGACACTTTTTTTCTAGGATTTATATGTGTGGAAAAGGTTGGGCATTCAAAATCCTGGTTATAAAATGGGACTGCCTTTGACAAATGAAGGGCCAATGCCCTCAGGGAAATGCAATATGGAATAATATATCAGTTATTAGCTGGCAGAAAAACCTTAGGTACATTTCTATACCCTGTGTTATTTAACTGTGGATGTGGAGTGGGCCAGATTATTTCATGTTCTTGCCTGTTTGAAACCCTCTGGGGTGGTATCAGGAAGCCAGATCTCTCCAGCAGATTATTCCCTGGATACCTGACATGCTCACACACTCTGCTTCAGCCTGGGTTGGCAAAAATTGGCTTTTTTTGGAAGCGTGTCACCCCCTTACCTGCAGCTGGTGGCTGCCCCTTTTCTGGGGGTTGCTGTCAGGGACAGGTCAATAAAGTTCAAGATCCTTCTTCCACAGTGTGGGGTAGTTTCTTGATAATAATCTCATATCTATGAGGGATTTCCTGATGAGTCCTGCCCATTGCACTAAGGTACAGGGGGTTTGCTGGTTGTTTTTATCTAACTTCTCCTACAAGTGTGAAATACTGCAAAAAGCAAACAAGGAAAGGCAATGCTTCACCTCCTGACTGAATATTAGATGGTGAAAGTTGTGAGAACAGCTGCAGCAGAGAGAAAATAATTCTTCCAGGAAAACTGGTCCAAAATTATCATCACAGTATTCACAGTAATGCAACTTTCAGTAATTAAAAATAAATTGTGATTCCAATCCTCCTTTTTCTTCAGGTAGGCTTTGTGGCCCCCATATTAAATGTAATCATGCAGCCAAAAGGCTGCTATCACATCTCCTGTTTTGGCTTAGAAGAAGAAAACTGGCATTTTTATCAGCATTTGACAGGCAGTTTGTCAGAGCTGCAGTTTTAACTGCAGTCCCTCTCCCTGGAATAGCATCAGGGATGAATAATTGTTCCTATGTAAATTTTATTGTCTGAGACCCACTTCACATCTTAGAAAAGGATACCACCCCTTCCCTCTCCTCCCCGTGGCAAAAGCAGAAGTTTCCACGTCTGGCTTTGTCCTGACACATCCTCTGGAATAATAAGTGGAAGTCACAGGTCCTGAGCAGTGCTTTCGTCACAGCTGAAAGGCTGCGGAAGTCTGGAAAATACAAGTGAGCAATAGCAACGTGTGCTAAAGGTCAGAGGGTGGGTTCCACTTGAGTGTTTGCTCGCCAAAATGCTGTTGGTTGATCAAATTGGATGCATGAGTGATCAAAGAGTTCATCTGCCACAAGCCAAGTTCAGTATGGAAAAATGGGGAGAGTGTGAACAGAATGAGAAGAGGGAGATAAATTGTGATTTTTAAGTGGGGACTTGAGGGGATGGTAAACTCTCACAGGGAGAGCTCTATACAACACAACTAAAAGTCATATTTCCAAATATTAGAATTTGCCCTGCATAAATGAGTAGCTACTTTTCCTAAACAAGGGCTGTGGTTTACAACAACAGCAAAACTGTTATGCTTGAATAAGATCACACTTGGTTTGTATTTGTTTTGGGGCCTCTGCGACTGTTTCATTGTGTGATTATCATTTTCCCCTTTGTTGCCTGGATTCTGTTCCATCACAGTATACATGTAACAGCATTTTTGGTATCCAAACTAATTCCAATGAAATTAGTAGAAGGAAATCTTACAGGCTTGGGTTCAGTTCTGAGTCATTCACTGCAAGGACGTGGAGGGGCTGGAGCATGTCCAGGGAAGAGAACGAAGCTGGGAAGGGGCTGGAGCCCCAGGAGCGGCTGAGGGAGCTGGGAAAGGGGCTCAGGCTGGAGCAAAGGAGGCTCAGGGGGGACCTTGTGGCTCTGCACAAGTCCCTGACAGGAGGGGGCAGCCGGGGGGGGGTCGGGCTCTGCTCCCAGGGAACAGGGACAGGAGGAGAGGGAACGGCCTCAGGCTGGGCCAGGGGAGGCTCAGGTTGGACAGCAGCAGGAATTTCTCCATGGAAAGGGTTGTTAAACATTGGAACCCTAATTTTCATCCTAGTGGTCACTGCTATTTGCTAAATTCCTGATAATAATTTGCCATCAGTTCTCTGAGGCTTTATCACTCTTTCCACTTTAAAATCCGGGTGCTTTTGTACAACAAAGTATTTACTCTTAAGTCTTCACAATAACAGTCGGGGATGGGTGAATCCATGCTATAAAAACTAAGTGCATTGAATTTCTCATAGAAGATTTCTCTCTGTCTTGAATTGAGTATATTTTGCAAGAATATATTGGTGAGCTGTACAGACTAAAGAATCAGATGTAAGGAACTAAATACAAACCACAAAGCGCCTGTCTAGAATTTACTTAAATTTCTAGCAGTATGTTGTTCATGATTTTAAAAACATAGAATTTGCTGTATTTTTAATGATATAAATTCTGGGTTTGAGTAGTATTCTCATTCTTATTGAAACTGTGCTGTAGATCAAATATTGTAGAAATAATAAATATTTGCCGTGGAATTGAGAAAAAATATTTATCCACTTTAAAAATAAAAGTTTCTAAGAATCTCTGCAGGGGTCTTTTGCATTCTTAGAGGTGAAATTCAGACAAAATACATTCACATCATTTCATACCTTCCTGAACAGACATGAAATTGATAGAAATTGTGGAGAAAAGCCCTTTTTAAGCTATTTCCGTTCCCTCCTTACCCTGCAGGTATTATAGAATTAGAAGAAAAAGAAGAGGGAATGGTTGCTTCAGTATTGTTTTCTTTCCCCTCTGTACACCCTCCACCATGTGTTAAATCTAATTCAGCTAGAGGAAAAAATTTTTAGAAGAAAAATCCTGTACAGATGAAGGAAAGGCTGGGGCTTGATTCCTAGAAATAGGAAGACTAAACATGAAACTTTCCCAGAGCACGCGTCTGTTGTACAGCTCAAATCACCAGTGATTTCACTCTCAAAATAGGACTCTTATATTTCAAAAATATTGTCTTTACACAGATGAATACTGTATTGGCATTCCCCTCAGTTTGTTTGTGACAACTCCATGATCTGCAGACAAAACATCCAACCCTTTCAACAGCAACTCTTGTGGGGCTTCATATGGCCCAATTTATTTTCCATCTTTGCAATGAGTGTGAGATGCTGGTGATAAACCCCAAATGGAAATAGGTGGAGTCCCCCTTGTCCACATGAAAATGTACCATATACCCTCCTATTTTTGATGGTGGGTGGCTCATTTGGCTGTTTTATGGAATAAGCTCTGTATTGTTCAGTTTTCATGCAATCTGCCTGAGTCTCCCTGAATCGAGGGGATGAATGTGTGAAGTTTAATTGAAAGCATGAAGAAGCAATTGTGAGGTTTCACAATGAACTGACCTCACTGAGGGGCAAGAGTTATGCTTTTTATATCTGCTGTACATAACATGCCTGACTATTTCCCACAGAAATCAGAGATTTGTGGTCAGATATCCAGGGTGGAGTTTATCCATGTGCCTGGAAAATGGTACTTTTGGTAGAGGGCATGATTTTAAGTCCTTTTTCTCACTTGTCCTGTGTTGAAAAGCCTGATATTGAGAAGCAGGGGGTTACTTTCTGTGATTCAGAAGGGTGTGAGGAACAATAACAACCAGCACTCCTTGGGATGGGAAAACTCCTCTCTTCCCTAGTGAGAAAGGAAGTCTCTCCACACCCAGCATTTTCCAGAACCCATTCACCACAGAGGGGAGCAAAAGAGGGCGGAGGAAACTGAATCCAGGATAGTGTGGGGATAAGATAAAGAGGGCTAAAGCACATGAAGTAATGTTTCTAAAGGTGTGTTCCTAACTCGTTGGGAACCTTTTAAATGAGTATTCACTGGTGATACTTTGTCAAGGCACAGAGTTATAAGAGCAAGAATTCAAGGTTAAATATCCCTTTATATGTCTTGAGTATAAAATATCTGGTTTGTGTGTATTTTTATGTAATGACTGAAAATATGGAAGCAGAATTGTCAGTAAGGGGGGTGAGTTAGCAGGGGTATATTTCTGCAAATTACAGTAATTTCTGTGTTCTATGAGGTGTTTATAATCTCATATCTTACCCCAAACTGGGAAAATCCCAACTCTTCAACCCCCAAACATAAACTACACCAAGGAGATGCCACCAGGCCCATGTCACCAAATTCTTACTTCAGGGTTCTGAGCCATACCACTGATATTTTAGTGGCTTACCATAAGAATATTTGTTCCCAAGTGGCTGAAACTAATCTTGAGCTAATTAGCTCAGATGCTTTTCAAGTGGCTGATGATTCAGATTTCCTAAACAAAAACAACACCTGACTGACTCAAAGTTCTTGGCATTCCCAATATTTTATTGTTTCCCTTCACTGAGGAGGCAAACAAAGCCAGGCTGGCTGCAAAGCTCAAATTATCTTGATAGATGAAGTCAAGCTCTGCCTAAGAAACATGCCAGGCTGTTTTGTGTGCCAGATATGGACCAAATACAATGGAAGAGAAAGCTTTTAGACCTGGCAAAAGAGAAGATATTCTGGAAGAAGTATAAGGTTTCCCCAGGAATACCTGCTAGATTACCCAAGCAACTATTCAGCAAAAATGGTGAATTTGACCTAAAATTCGCTCCTGAGGCAGTAACTGCACATTTTGGTATAAATGCACCAACAATCTCCAACCAGGAGCTGTGGGATTGCTAATCGTGGACATCTGGTTGGAATGTCTGCCACTGCCTGGCGATCACACACGGAATAGAGAGAAAATATTTTCCTGTAGAGAGGAGCCTTGTGAAATTGCTCTGGATGGTCTCTCACGACTTGCTAATGGCTCAAATTTGGGTTTGTTTAAGTTGGCACAGTGAAAACGTAAAACATTTTTAACTTTCTGTTTTCAAGAATCGGTGCAGAAGGGCGAAAAACATGAATCTGACTGAAACGTGATTTGAACGAAACGCTGTGTTTTATCTGTACTACTTTTACAAGTCAAAATAAAGCACTTCAGATATCAATATTTAAAGATCTTATTCCAACTGTAGTCAAAACAAACAAACCCAAAGTTTAGCCAGTAAAGAAACATGGGACACTTATTCTAATCATCATTCTTGAGTCCTGTAAAACCTATGGGGACCCACAGTCTGTAATCCCATTTATTTACCTGTAATTGATCTCGTAGGGTTTCCAGGATTAGCTTTGGAGGCCTGGTTGTACACTATTTCTTTCATCTCAAGTATTAAAATCTCTCTTCCAAGGGCATTATTTGTGAGAACGAGGTACCTACAAGTGTCTGATCATTCAGGGAATATTTCCCCTGAAAAATGATGTGGTTCCTCTACCCCAAAACAAACAAACAGCACTTCAATCCCCCAAAAAAGTCACAAACCCAGCTCTTTTTTTTTTTTCTTTTTTTTTTCAGTTAACAGAAATGCAGCTCTCTGCAATGCAGGCTGGGTAAGGTTTTTACAAATAGGATCCTTAATCGCACAGAGGGGTTTTTTCCTGCTAAGTGTAACTTAGCATGAAAGGGAGGAGTGATGTAAAAATTAGTTTTCAGCAAATAGGGTCAAAACAAAGCAAAAAGAAAAGGGAAAAAATGCTGATGTTCTATGGAGTGTGAGTTCAAATTTTTTTTATTGTTGAGGATACAATTTACGTCTTTAGTGCGTTGCAGCTAAGAAAAAAGAAGTAAACCATTACTTGCCTCATAAAATCATAAAACTAGAATGCCGTGTAACAAAGATTAAGATATTCATTAAGCAGCTTTTTTTTTTTTTTTTTAATTATTTTCCCCTCAAGAAAATGCAAAAGGAGTTTTGATGAGGAAAACTCCCTTTGAAATTATGGTTGTAGCCTTTTAATTCAGCCCAGTATGTGATGTTGGTCTTCCTCAGCAGATGACCACATCACCAAATTTTCTCACTTTTAGGACACCCCAATTTCCTTTTGCAAAGCCGATTTCTGTCTTAACCTCTCAGTTAGAGACTTTTCTGTAAATGAAGAGGAACTGCAATGTTATTTGGGTTTTTTTAGCTGTTATCTGGGGGTTTTTTTAATATGATCAGAAGCAAGCAGTGGTTTGTCAGCCTAACCAGGCCTGGCTTCTGCAGCTCCCCAGTCTGAAGCTTTACCGATAAATGCCACAAGTAACACGATTCTAGAACTCTCTGCCAGCTGGTGAAATTCATTGTCTGCTTCCCGAACCAGGAAAAGAAAAATTGGAATACTTTAACAGGATCCAGGCTTTGGAGGAAGGGCTCCAGCTGTCAAAGACAGATTTCCTAAAGCTCAATCTACTAGCCCATAGCTCAGATAGAGCATTTGACAGGCAAATTGGAGCCAAATGGATGCAAATAAATTTGGAATTATTAATCTTACCGCAAATTTGATAAAAATTTTAAATATATGCAAATCATCAGGTTGCATGATTTTTAATTTTTTTTTTTTTTCCTGAGTTTGTTGAAATGTGCTGGAAGAACCCAGCGGTCTTTCTCGGTTACCGCTGTTCCTGGCAGTTGAATGAATCCTGAATGTTTGCAGCAGTCTCAGCTCCTGCTTCATATTTCAAGAAAATATCCTGGAGTACAAAAAAAGCACCAGCTGGACATTCTGCCCACACCCTTGTTTGATTGAGAAGATGTAATTTGTTTTCTGTTAGAGAAGGCTTATTTATTGATGGATGACTGAACATTGAATTCCATTTGGCAAGAATCAGTTTCCAAAACTGAGTTGCTTTAGCGGTTCTAAGCTATTTTTCTACAGATAAGTGGACTCCTCAGCTCATAAAGGACTTGTCATGGATTGTCAAGTCATTACAAGAATTATTTTCTTAGTTCCATGAGGTGACAGAATGATTTTATTTTATTTTTTTCCCCCATGGCTCCTGTTGAAGCTACTGATTCAGAATTTTGCAGTCATTTCATAGATTAGAAATGAGCATTTTATATTTCATTGCTTTTCTCCTGCTGTACTGGCCAAAAAGTGGCATAAATCTAATTAACAGACTGTTAATAAACTGTTTGTGCTCAAAGAAAAGGGTGACATCTACAAAGCAGAAAACTATTGTAAGGTTCCTCTCCATTTCATAACATAAACTTGGGCAAACAACTGTAATGTTATATTAATGTTCTTGGATAATACGATTATTTATCAATTTTTTGCAAGCAGAATTCAAGAGGAGAAAATTCCCTGCAGATGTTTTCCAGTGTCTTTAAGCGGTGTTTATTAAATCTGGTCACTTACTGGTTTTCTCCAAAATCAAGGACATTTTGTGTGATTTCATTTTCCCATCTGAGATAACATCATGCATAACAAAGTCGTGAGACTTGATTGCCACTGTAATCATGAAACATGCTTTAAGTACATGGTGAGCACAATGTCTCCAGGTTCCCTTGCCATATGTATTTATTCCTGCCATTTAAAACATCTTTGGAATGCTATGAAAATATTTTGGTTTAAGCTTAACTGCAAAAGAATGAAAACAGAAACTAAAAATGAATCATGAAATATCCAAACAGATTTGTTCCCCTCCCTCTCCAATGGAGAACAGCCTCAGCATTTCCTCCTACTGATTTTTTCATCATTAATTTCTTTCTGCAGCTCCAAACAAAAGTGTTTGGATTTATAGTGTTATAATAAAATCCAGCAAATCCAACATCTTTAATTCTGTAGCAATATTCCTTTGATTTCTCTCTTTTCCCTTTTTATCTCTCTAGAAATCTCAGTGAAAGAAAAAAGTTATTGTAACCAAATATTGCTGGCTTTTCAAGTACAGTTATTTCTTGCCTGAACAAACAAACAAGTTTACACTATGTGGCAATGTGGATAAGATGTGTGGTCAAAATACTGAACTAATTTGGCATTCTAGTAAGTAATTCATTCCATCCAGGATTCTGTGAAACACATAACATGTCTTTTGCTGCAGACACATGCCAGATAATGCAAAGGCTTGCTGGGCTTAAGGACATATCAAATTTAGGCCTGTGCTTGCCTGTCTCATGCCCAGGTAATTCTGTTCAGTGGTTTCCAGGGAGAGAAATGCATGTTTTAGGCTGAGAACACAGGGAAGGATTTCATTCCTACCTGGTCTTGTGTTAAACCCTTCTTTGTACCCCTGACTATCAGGAGATCTTCCCTGAAACCACAGTGAAGTGGCCAGGCCGGGTTCAGCAGCTGCTCAGGAAGGTGGTGTCTGATTTTGATAATGTTTGACCTATCCTATGTCTAGATTTGATAATGAGTTTATTGAGGGATGTATGTGTAATACAATCTGACTGAATTTGATCAAATTCTGGTAAAACGTGCCAATCATCCCTTAAAAAGACCCCAAACCTCTATGAGATTGCAAATGTGGGGTGTTTCTTTAGACTAACAAGTGAGTATTTTAATAAGTTTTGAGCAGTACACAAGTGCTGCATGTCCCCATTGAGTATATGGACCTATGAAAACTTACATTGTTTGTGTTGCTAAGGCAGGAATTTGGTTTTTTGTCAGAACATAAGTTATCATTAATGAAATTAAATACCATTTTAGTAGCTGTTGCTGGAGTCTATCCATACCTCTTTAAGGACTCCTTACCTGTTGTTTCAGGCAGTTTGATAAAGTGATGCTTTCCAGCAGATTACAGCTCAGAAAAGCACTGTCTGAGTAGAGCTGGTTTTTCATCAAGCTGGGCAGCTACAGACAAAGAAAATGCTGAAACAGAATTGTTTCTGTTGGAGGAATATGAAATAATGGATTTCTTTGAATTCTGTCAGACTAACTTGAAAAAAAGCTGGGAGAGTTGATGCTGTTTGTGAGTCACTGGTGGTGGATAACACAGACTGAGGGGAGACAGGGGAGGGGGAATTCTGAAGAGACACAAGTGGTAACTGAGGACAAATATATAAATATATAATCTTATACAGAGATAGTGAAATGAGGCTCTGGATTGGAAACAATTCTCTGATTGTGTGGGATTTATGACCATTTGTTTGGGGAAAGTGAAATAAGAGGAGTCCTTGCCTGAGTTTCCATGTCACTTTTGACCTTGCCATTCTAGTGAAGTGTTTGTCTCGTGGTAAACTGCAGTGAATCCTCAGGGAAAAAAAAAACAAAAAACCAACTCTTCCCAATCGTGAGGATAAAGTGCTTAAACTGGAAAATGTGTGGATTTGCATGGGAAGCGGGGGGGTGTTGCAGCATGATTAATAGGAATAAATACATATGCTGTAGTGGTATAAACCATACAAATTCGTTGATTCTCTAATCCTTTAGCTCAGATTATATTCTTTTTGAACATCAGCCCAGACCTCTGGCTCATTGATACGCAGCCACTGCCTCAGCAATTCTGGAGTTTACAATCTGGCTCCAGTGGCCAGATGCAATCCAAAGGTTAAAAATAAACTTGAACTCTGCTTAAGATTCCACTCTCTCTTGTCCCTCAGCCATAGCTGGCATACAGATATTCTGGCCTAATTCTTTCTTGAACACTTTATCATGTCTTAAAGCAGATTCTTTTTGCTTTTTCAGTGGGGTAACAGGGAGAGGCAAAAACCCCCAAACAACTTGGTCTCCTGACCAAAGAAAACAATCCCGAAAAATAACACAAGGAGAGAAAGGGAAGAGTTCTTTTGATTTAATGGAAAGCTTCAGGTCTACAACTATGTACATGACAGCTGACCGAGACCTGTGGGGCATAGCAGGCATGTCAGCTCAGTAATAAGAAGAAAACAATAGATCTCTCTATTTGGATTATTTTTCCATAGAATTCAAATCTTGGTTCAGTTGAGACACTCTCCAGGGAATGCTCCAAAAGTAAACTTGAAAATGTAAGAGCAAGCTCGACTATCAAAGTTACTGACAATAAAGCTAAGCAGCTTGCTGGTGACAGTGGATGGGGGAGGGCAGTAAGAAACGCATGATATCATGTTCAAATTGCATATCCAGTACAAGCCAAAATACATCTTTGCTCAGGGCTTAGATTACAAAAAATATCAAGCACCACTTTTTCAGACATTTGTCTGATTTGGGATTTATTTCAATCTAGTGAGCTTTGAAAGCATTTCCTTGAAATATTGATGTAGCTTTGAAAATACAAAATCGACTTCCTACAAGCTGCCTGTTCCTGTAAAATTTCCATTGGTGTCTTTACGTATGCTTGAATTTACAAGAATGCATAATGAACAGGAAATCCTGTGGGAAAATTGGACTCCATTTCCCATCCCATTGCCTTAAAGCACCTTTCTTTTCCAGCAACCAGAGTGTGCAGGCAGCTATACAAACACTTGGCTAGAATTTCAAGGATTCTGAATTCTCAGACTGAATTCTGAGCATCTGATTGACTTCCTGGTATAGACAGGGAAAATCACACCCTGTGGTGTCAGTTCATGGTGGTTGAACATCTTCCACAGCAACTGTGGGACAGAATTTCCTCTGCCAGGAGGTTTTACTTCCTCAAATTTGTATTTCAGAAAGACGGACAGTTCTGAAAATAAGGGATGGAAAACAATCCTACAATGCAGCATGTATTGACAGAATTTCAAAGTGATAAAAAATGAAAACGATTACTTTAGGAAATATTAAGCACAGTTCTCCTTCCCCTTTACCTCACACTTGGATAAAGACAGCTCTGATTTTAGGCAAATAACAAAAGACAACCTGGAAGGTTTTTTCACGTACAGCAATAGTTAACGAATCCAAGGGAACTAATGTGTTTCTTGTCTTATGCAAAGTCTGGCACCACAGTAAGGAAATTTGGGATCTGTAAATTTATCCACCCTTGGGCCAACTTAGCCAGGCTGGGGCTATAGCAGCAGACATTTAGGTATTTCAGAGATAACCATGCAAAACCACAGATCTGATGGTGGGCTTATTGATACTACATAGCTAAGAGCAAGTATCCTCTCAGAATTTCTGTTAACAAGCAGATTTTGGGTTCCATTTGTCCCACTTTTGTACATAAGCAATAAAATACAACTTCTAGATTGCTGCTCTGCTCGGGAACTCTCCATAAGCATGTTGGAAGTGTAACACAGTGCACTTTTAGGCCACAAGCTCCCAGAACCGTAGACAGGGACAAATATAATTCCTTTTTCCTGTAGCGGGTATAACGAAAGAAGAGCAGCTATTTGTTCTGTGAGGTACAGCTGTCATAGCACATCCCTGCCTCACTCATCTTTTCTACAGCATCATCTGTCTGCTGTGCTTTTGATAGTTTACAAGTACAAAGGTGCTTTTATCACAGATGTTAAATTTTCCTCAGGTTAAGTCTTTCTGTATTGGGAACATCTCTCTTTGTGTTACACTGTCATCACAACAGGAATAAAAACTACGTTGTGCTGAACATTGTACAAAGGTACTTTGTATTTCATCTAAGAGATTGTCTAAAATTAATCAGGCTTATGCACCAAATATACCAGTTTGGTGAGGACAGGAGTCCAAGAAGATGAGGAGAAACACCAGTCAGTTTCATTTAGAAAAAATGAACACTTGGAGCCCCATTCCCTAACGACTACATAACAGCATCAAAAAAGTAGCCCCACATCCCTCAGGAATGTGAGGGAAAACATGGGCAGGTGTCACTCTGATCTGTAGAGGTGCAGAGGATGGGCAGGGTGACCTTTGCCTGTCCAAATTATACACTACATGCAAAATTCAGAACTCTGGGGTTAGGTTTCTTTGAGTTTTCAAGCTCCACAGCTGCTGAGAGTTTTGAAGGCAGGTGCTGATGTCTGCGTGGTTTTCCATGGGTGTTTTCTTTGATGTATCAAAGGCAAGGTTAGGTGGAAGTGGACAAAAAGCTGCTTTCTAAGATAACATTAAATGAATTGCGCTAGAAATGGTTAAAACTTTGCGATTCTGAGAATCGATACTTTTTATACTGTTCAATACAATCTCATTTCTCCAACGTTTGCTGTGACTGGAATGTCTCCTCCCACTCTTCTGCTTGGCCAGCTGAAGAGTGCAGGAACAACCTCTGGAAGTGTCCTGACAGGGAATAAGTCAAATATATCACCCCAAATTTTACAACGAGAGATGTGTTTGTTTAAGCAGAGGTCACCCTTGGCTGTGGCAGCAGCAGCATGGCACATGTAATCCACTGAATTTTGCTTTCAAAGCAAACAAGCCCAATTCTGGCAAACCTACTAAGAACTATTTTCATTTCATTTTGCAAGACATACTGATACTTTGAAAATTCTTCCAGTTTCGAGATAGAACAAAATATATATTTGAAAGACTGAATGGTGTACAAAACAAAAAATAAAGTATCAAGGTTGTTTTAAACACACAAATTTTTAACCCTTGAGACAGAGTTTTGTTTTATACGATCAAAGATAAGAAAAACAAGCTTATTTTTCAATAAGAAAATTAAGATATTTAAAGTATTCAGATAAAAATATTTCAATCATTTTTTGTTTTCTCTAATGTTCAACTGGAGAATAAGTAACTTATTAAAATATTTTAGGTTAAGTTAATTGTTATTTTTCTGATTCGTGCTGGAGATTTAAGATATTGAGATATAACAATAGCCTCAATTGCTGCAGAATTTCTGATATGACTAGAAAGAAAAGTTCTGTTCTTATGTGGATAAGCAAGGATTTGAATAAGATCTGGCTTAAGTATCTTGTGTCTGGCTGTTGGAGAGGAAGTTGGTTTTGAATGGTTGGCCTCAATTTTTTAAAACTCAATTAATATTTAAGACACATTGAAAAATTAAGAAATGAAACAGAATTTTAGGGGCTGGTCACATTTTAGGACTTGCCATAGCTTTAGTTTGCATGAAATAAATAAAAAATACAAAGAAAACTTATTGAAAATCAAATTCAAATTTAAGTTAGGTCTTCAGAATACAAGGATGTAAGAAACCTGTTTAGGGATTTTATTCTTGAGTCATAAGAAAGAATATTCTCTGATACAGTGGAGTCTCCATGGCACAGCAGTTTCTTGCTCCATCAGAAAGGGAAGTATTGAAAGCACAGGAGAATTCTGTCCTATCACTTGGCACAGCATCAGTTGTGCTCATTCTTCAATCAAGGCTTTTGAAAGCAGAGAGACAGCAGCTGTCTGGGTAGGAAACACTAACTCAGCCAGGAAGCTTTCCAGTCAAATATTAAATATCTGCACTTAAGCTCTATAAAGTTCTCTGCCTTGGGAGTGCACACCTCACCAGAAAGTCTCTTCTCCCTGAGGTGGTGGGGTTTGCTCTTCACTGCTCCTAATTTACATCTGCACTTTTCCTTGTGAAATAGGGGGATGATGAAGACTCTTCCTCTCAGACATTCTGCACATACCCGTATGAATAAAAATAACACGGTGGAGCCTTTACTTGGCTCCTGCCAGCACAAGGATTGACTTATAGAGTGTTGCTAGGTAAGTCACCTGAGCGTTTGTTGTGTTGCTGCATCCTCTCCAGAGCCATAAAGCCTGATTCAGCTCTTTTATACACAAATATCACAGTTCACATATTATTTATGAAGCCTTAGGAGGACTTTTTGGCATGTGCATTTGGCTTGCAGTTGGGAAATCTGTGGTAGAAGTTCTCAAACTGTATTTGGCTTTCTTTGAGTACAGTAACATCATTACCTGTGTTGCCAGGGTCTCCTTCCAGAGCCTCAAGTGTGGTGCAGTGACATCACCTGGGTTGTGTAAAATTTGCACCTCATCTGCTGAATCATTCTGGAATCAGAAATGGAGCTTTAATGTAAAACTCTCAATTGCACATCATCTGCCTCCCCGTACTACCAGAAAGGCGGCGTTTTCTAGGGTTGTTCCTGATGATCTTCAGGAATCTTTAAAACACCTTGCACTGTAGGAGAGCAAATCCATGGCACTTCATCCTCATGGTGCTTTATCACTTAAGAGCATTAATGATTGCTTAAGAACAGCTCTGTTGGAGGTGAGCCGGAGGGTGATCCAGAATTTTAGTCTTCTAAATCTGTGTTAGCCTGTAATTTTGTTAATTCCTACCTGTGAGAGTGGGGAGGCCCTGGCACAGGGTGCCCAGAGAAGCTGTGGCTACCCCTGCATCCCTGGAAATGTCCAAGGCCAGGCTGGATGGGGCTTGGAGCAACCTGGGATAGTGGAAGGTGGATATCTGGTATTAAAAAATGATCAAAACTGGTCAAAATCCTCAGCTCTTGTAAGAGGTTTATGATTTCAGTGCCTATACACAGAAAATTCTGACTAACTGCTAATGTGGCTTGGTCTGTAAAATCCACAGATAGATCTCACTCTGGTTTTAATTTTAAGGGTGTAACTCTAAGCAATTCTTGGGATTTCAGTGGGATTAAGGCCAAGGAAGAAAGTAAATGAGAACAGACTGTGATCCATATTGTTACAAATCTGTTGCTTAATGTCTCATCAGGATGATTTCCAATGAGCTTCTCTTTCTTTGGAAAAAAAGAGTAGGGAAAGGGAAATTTGAGGGCAGGAGTGGTGGGATCAGCATCTAAGGCCTACCAGGGTCAATGAATACTGTTAGTACTAATTAATCAATTGGTTCCAATCAATATTTAAACCTCTTATTTCTTGAAAAGAGGAAAGGTGGCTCCACTGCTTTCAGCTTAATCTAACACCAACAGCAACAGAAATACAAATGCTTTATGTGAGATACTTTTGTAAGTTTTCCTCCCTTCATGTGTATTATTATTTGTTCTTTATTTCTGGAGGTGTTGTGTTTTTAAGTAAGGACCTTCAGAGTTGCTATGCTGCTCTTCCCTTGAATTTTTAATCATAGAAAAAGCAGCAATTCAGGCCTGTCAACAGTTTTCTAGTTCTCCAGCAAAAGCTAATAAATATGATAGTTACTGCTGATTACAGGTCCATAGGCAGATAAGATATCAAACTCTTGTATTACATCACTCTGTGGTTACAGTTAGAAACAAAACACTCCACGTTGTGGTTTGCATTCAGTTCTGCAATGAACACCCTATGGTGCATTGTGAACCCTTGGTTTTCAGATTAGCTTGGTTACTATGAAACTCTCAACAAATAATAAAAATAATAAATGTAATAATAACAAAACCTCAGTCCAGTTGACAAGGTTATGTCCTTTTTTTCCACTAATCTAGGTCTAGACTAAGTGACTAGCACTAAGACACTTTCCAGTGGACTGTCACAGTCTTCATTTGATTCAATAGCTTAAGGTTTTGGTGCAGATAAGAATAATGTTTTATATTTGTGGAATATTTGCTGATACAGTTATACTTCTTTGGTTTCTTAGCCTTAATTATGCAAGGAAATCATAACTCCACACCATTAGCTCCTCCTTCCTCTGTATTCTCTGAGCTGCAGAGACAACACTGAGACAAAAAAAATGCCAAATATATGTGGAGATAAAGCTTATTGGCGATTGTTTTGTTAACAAACTCATGGTTTCAAGCTTGTCAACCTGTTCTTGATGAGAACACAAGTTAGAATAGTTTATAAGTCAGAATATTCTGGTTTTGCCACTAATGTTTGTCAGATCAGTGGGACACGCTTCCATTTATTTTTCTCATTCTGGAAGGCCCAATAAAACAGACTTGCCCGCTATTTTCTCTTCAGATCTGTGGAGAATTTAGTATAAAATTTAGAAATAGATAAGCTAAATAATAAAATATAAAGCAGTACTGAAAGCACAATCCAGTTCTTCTGTCTCTAAACAAGACCGTAAAGGTGTTTCTAGTGCATTGTTCACTGTCCGGAATAGCCACAGTCACACTCATCCTCAGAATTCAGCTCTGCCAAGGACACATGCAGAAAGGTACCTCCCAGTTAAACTCTTACAATGGAAGTATGGGAGGTATTCATTGATATAAAGACTCTGCATCGTTGATTGAATTGGCAATCTAAATATCAGTCCTTGTTTTCACATAGGTTCTGTGGCAGATGTAAGGAACAAAGTAAATTCAACTGCATTCAAGAGCATTTTCAAATTGCTTCTTGATTTTTAAAAATTTTTACAATGTTGTCTCACTTCAGTCAGAGAACACTATGGTTGGATATTTTTCCCCAACAAATGCATTTATTAATTTGCCACTGAAAATAAAGGGAGGGAAGCAGCTATTGGAGAAAAAAAAGACAGGTAAAGCCTGATCTTTTTTGTAAGCCTGCCTTTGTAGAAGAAATATTGTGAGGGGAAGGTACAAAGTCAGCCAGGATGAATTGGCCTGGGCAAGTTCCAGTGGAACAATCTGGAAATAAAAAGGCAACACAGGCAGGAACGTGTTTAGTCTGGATGTGTCCCAGATTTACGTAAATACACAGGAAACTGCTGGATGTGAGGATAATTGATGTCCCAGTGATCTAGAGAACATCCTTGAATTTCTGCCTGTTTAGCTATATTTACCCCAGTTATCTTGCAGTGCAGTGCCTTTGCATGAAACAAATGCAAACCACTGCAGGAAAACATTGTTCTGCTCACCTCTGTCCTCAGCTCAGGTCTTTCAATAACCAAAAAGCTTCTGGCAGGATCCTAGCACCAATCTATTGATGTAATGAGCCATTAGGTTCTAGAGGTACATAAATCTTCCATGAAAAGTAAGAATAATGTCTCCAGAGCTTTTGGAAGCCAAGAAAATTTGTCTGGACCTACTCAGTTGTGTTCACAAACCACAGTTTGTGCAGTGAAAGCTTGGCTTATCCTTGACTCTGGTGTTTCAGTGCTGCTCAGCTCACGGAGGACAGAGGGCTATTTTCACTGGATGGGGTCTCCCACAGAATGCAAGAGGATTTTTTCCATTAGGAATGTGCCTCCAAAGGGCTGCTTTAGACTGCAGAGCACAGTGGAGTCTGGGTTTCTCTATCTGCAAACACAGAGCAGCCAAGAGGTTGAGAGGCCGAATTCTGCCATCCCCTGGGAGCCCTTCCAGCAACCACTGGGATTTATAATTTATAATCCCAGAGACTGCTGAATTGTAGAACTGATCTAATCATGAATCAGTGTGACCAGAACACTACGAATGGGAAATGCCAGAGTTCCCTGCCAGACTGTTAAGCATCTAATCTTGATCTTATCTTTAACCTAGGCCGATGTTTGGTAAATATGAGCTGTTGGCCACTTTCACAGATGCTTTTTCCTAATCATCTCTGTGCCTTCTGTGACAATGGGAATGTGGAGGGGAAAGAAATCATTTATTTTCACTCTCAGCAAAAAACCAAACTATTCTTCTCATCATATCTGCCAAGACAGGAAAGAGAGATGGGAGGTGGCACTCAAGTTCTCTAAGTCCAGGCCTTGAAAGTTTTTCAGGTTGAACTTCCATGGTGGGTTAATTGTAAGAATACACCCAGTGATAAGTTGGTTTCCCAGAGTGTTCTGATCTTGATTTTCCTGTCCTTACTACAGCCTTTTGCCACTTTGGGTAAAATGGATGTTTCTACAACAAACTGCGGCTTTGGCGTATGATTTTTTACAAAGACTATTGGAAAGACAGAAGTCCTACATTACTTTGGTCCTGTACGTTACCAAAATTTTCTGCCTATAAATATAATTATAGCTAAAGTTCAAGCTTTTGATATTAAGAAACTTCAAGTATGTAGGATTTACACCCCTGAGAAATTTGGAAAATAGGGCCACTTTTATTCAGGTGTTCCAATTACTTTCAGGTGATTATCTTTCAGTGGAGGAGAACAACTCTTTTACTGTATTCCTAGGATTTTTTCCCTTGGACTTCAGATGTGGGAACAGCTGATTGTCACAGTGAGAAAAATGAATTATTAAGGTGAAGACATGGACTCCTGCCCCTCTCTGTAAAGCACTTTATAATAGCAAGGCCTTTATTTATGTTACTTCTGTTAAAAAATGAATGACGTTTTATGACATAAAGTAATTTCACCTGAAGTGCTTTTCTAGAGTGAACATGACTTGTCCTTCCTCCTTTCCTGAAGCTGCAGAAGGGCTTGTTATGCTATAGAGTACAGCAGTAATAAGGATGGAATATTGTTATTTCTTTCTGGACTCTGAAGATGTGTATAAAATATCACTTTTTCCCAATGCTCAACATCAGAAAGGTGGAACAATTCACAGCATGTGACAGCATAAACCCAACTTTTGTCCAAAGCTGTACAAAACATTTGTTTGATCAGAGGAATGCATTCAATAACATGTTGGAGATAAGGACATTTCTGTGGAGCAACGCTGCATGTCCATAACTTGCAGGGTGTGCATTTATTCTATGGATGCAGCTGACGGCTCTGTATAATTTCATAATTTAGCTGACAGAGCTAAAGACATCAGCCAAAGAAGGGGGAGGGAATGTCTGACTTCTCCAGCAGCAGATTAATGTGTCAAAGGGAGAGGAAGCAAATATTGAAAAGACCAGGGGCACTGCTGAGCTGTGTGTGCCAGAGGGGGGACCTGCCCAATCTGCCCCACAGCATTATTACATCAGTGCTCACAAGTTAGCTCTGCACTTAAAATTCCTAAAATTGAGGCAGCATTTGGAAAAGTCTGTGCCATACAAGCTGACATAAATGCACCCACCCATCCAGACTGTAACAGCTCAGGAAGGATTACATCAGCTGAAGGTTTACATAATCATGGCTTAGGTTGGAAGGGACCTTAAAGCCCATCCAGTGGCACCCCTACCATGGCAGGGACACCTTCCACTATCCCAGGCTGCTCCAAGCCCCATCCAGCCTGGCCTTGGACACTTCCAGGGATCCAGGGGCAGCCAAAGCTTCTCTGGGCACCCTGTGCCAGGGTCTCCCCACCCTCACAGGGAAGAATTCAATCCCAATATCCCATCTAAACCTCCTCTCTGTCAATTTGAAGCCATTCCCTCCTGCCTTGTCACTACAGGCTGTTATAAACTCTCTCTCAATCTTTCTTCCAATTAGACAAGATGGGCCAAACAGCTCTACAGGAATCCAATGACACTCCATTCTGTTGAATTTAGAACTATGTCAGTTTCCACTTTATTTTGGTTTTGTTAAATTGAGCAGATAAAATGCCCTGATTCTTATAAACAATATGGTTTTCTGATATATTTTTTGTTTATCGTCTAATTGACCAAAATAACACCTATAAAAATATTTCTCTTCCTGGCAAAAAACTGATACTTCCTATGAAAACAAGACTCTTCATTTTCCAGAATAGAAAGCTATTCTTGTATTAAATACCTCTGTTTCTACATGTTACTGAATTGAAAAAATGTAGAGAGGAATAAAAAAAGATTACTTCTCACAATATTTTGTTTTGAAACAAGACCTAAAATTCCTGCTAATTCCAATGTTTTCTGCTGTAGCTGTAACAAATAACTGTTGAATATAAACACTGTTTGGAACTAAATTTTGCTTCAGCTCAGCCAGTAACCCTTGATTATAAAATGCTTTACAAGCATTCTGAAAAAACAGCTTAATTAGAAAATTTGAAGCAATGCTAATTTGCTGATGATTAAATGTACTATCTGCAGCAATTGTTAACAAAATCTAAGTGCTAATTTGCAGCAGAAATTCAGCACAAGAATATGATTTAATTTAATCTTCATAACCACAATGTGTATGTCTGAATCTGCTCCATGCTAAAGATGGAGAAATGCCAGTGCCTCCAGTGAGAATGGAAGCAGAAACATAAATAATTTCTGCCTGAAATCTGTATGATTGGGAAATATTAAACTGGTTAAACATGATATTGTCTCTAAATAAGACAGCACAAACAGGGAATGTTATAAGGCACAGCTGATTCTGATCCTGGTGTTAAAAACATGCCCTGAGTGAATTGAGGACATAATTGCTGAATTATTTAGGTGTAAACTGACTTGTTTTAAAGCAACAACTGAACAAAAGCTCCTTCCTGACAAACCTCCTCCTGAGATTTCTGACCACCAGCAGTATCTGGATTCCTGGAGGATGGCAGAACTTTACCAAGAACACCCTGAGTGCTGCAGATTTCCTTTAAGATACAAGTGGGCGCCTTTTCTTCCCCCTTCACAGACAGGCAGATCCTTTGGCAGGTGTCTTATGCCTTGTCCTTTTATTTCTTTTGAGGACACATAATTGCCACTAAACTCTGACCCAATGACCCTGGGTCAGCTGGGAAGGAATAATAAAAACAAAGAGGTTATACTTGGTTCTTTTCCTGCCAAATTTCCTTGAAGACAGTTCTTTCCATCCAAGGTTTAATTTATATCTTCCTTTAAGTCTTTTACCTTGCTGTAAGATCCTCACACTCTTTTCTGCTTCCCAGGAAAGTTCTTTTCGCCATCTTCCTCACAGTCTCTAAATCCCCGTGGGTGCTCCCTCCTCCTTTCAGTAATCAACAGAATTTGAGACCTTTCCTGGCATTCCTTTGAGTTCCCTCTGCCACCCTAAAGCATCTTTATTCAGACATGTTTATTTCCCCAAGACAAGGCACAATCTTAGTGCATTTTTTCTAAGAGGTCCTACCTGGTCTACTCTGTCCTCTTTTAAAGAAGCATTGCAAACAGATTGAGAACAAATAAAAAATTAGATAATTCATCATAAATCAAAAATTTTGTCAAAACCAAAATCTATTTTCTGCAGGTCAGATTTTCAAGCCAGTGTAAATTAATTGAGAGAAAGTATTTCTGAAAACTGTGATCCTATTAAATAACTTCTAAATGTCCCAATTGGAGTACTTTAGAACTGACAATCCATCTAGTAGGACCATGATAACTTAGTGTTATTGCACAACTGAAGAGAACTGTAGAAAATTATTTCATACCTGTGATTGTTTTAGTTTTGCATTTAGATTTTTTTTTCTCTAAGTGAGGATCTGTTCCACAAATGGTTTCCCATCCTAGGTTTGAAACAAGGAAGTTGTGTATGAAATATTTTGAAGTTGCCATTTTAATACTGTCTTTAAAATATTGATCTTCCTTTAACTTATTTTACCAATTTCAATGTTGCCCTTTTCTTTACCAATGCATCCACTCTCTTATAAATTGCTTTGAAACTTTAATTTCCTTTCTTGTCTCTAGTTCCCATTTCCCTCTCCCTGTGCAATTTATACCAAAGAGCCTGAATCCAATGATATAGCTGTAACCAGATTTTCTCTACCACTTTCAACATCTGTTGGATTTGCCATACTTTCACTGAAATGAATGGAAGTACAAAATAAATACTCTTTGCTTACATAGCAGCTATTTTTCTTTCTGTCAAAGAGTGAATAGAAGCATGAATTCATAGTGTCTGAGAAATCTCAGTTCAGAAACATCTATTATTTAACAGAGATTTTATTAAACAGGCTGTCTCTTCTCAGTACTCCTTGCAGGCTACTTGTTAAACACATTTTTAAGGAACATCTTGTTTTGCTGCACATTTTTTGGACACAGACTGGGAGATCCCTGGAGCTTCAGTATCTCCACACACTGAGTAGCTTTGAAAATAACGTTTGTCAAGAGCATTCGGACTTGTAAGTGACACTGTGTGTTTTATAAGGCAACTGAGATGCCAAAGTAAAGAGTATCCTGCAATTATCCCTGAAGGAATTCTGGTGCAGTGGTGAAGGGAAGAAAGGGACAGAAGGAATGGCATCAGTGTTTTCATATAAAACAGTGTTTGTTCCCTTCCCTGCTCCTTTGGATTTCCAGCCTTTTCCAACAATTTCGAAGAATATTGGCTTATAACAAAAATATGCTTTGTGTTAATATGAGAGGAATTTAGGTCACCGAGCATTGTTCATTTTTGTCTAACCCTTCAATCACATGAGCTTTCCAATAGCCACTGCAGCTAATGAAAGTTGTTTCTGTTTTCATACCAACTTGCAGACAAAGAAATGCCAGGGAAAATCTGCAGGGCTGCTGGTTTGCCAGGCCCAGGAGGAAAATGTGCTGCTATCTGATAGTAG
Organism: Corvus cornix cornix; assembly: GCF_000738735.6. NCBI lineage: Eukaryota > Metazoa > Chordata > Aves > Passeriformes > Corvidae > Corvus > Corvus cornix. The sequence goes on along the minus strand of NC_046332.1, from coordinate 1,881,772 downwards.
GAGTTCTGTTCTACAGAGAAGTTAAATTATGATTAATTGACTGACTGATTGATTGACTGATTGATTTGGAATACATTCTTCTCTCCAGAAAACAGGTGTGGTAGAATTCTTCATGTTCATTGCTTTGTTCTTAGATGTTAGAGTAGGAAAATGGAGTCTAGCAAAGCTGAGAAAGTAGTTTTACAAATTTCTTAAGTTTTTGGCTGAAACTAGGCAGGAACTCTGGAGAAAATATTGATATACTTGGTATCCTGAACCAAGAAGGTGGCTTGGAAGCAGTTGTGTTAGGAGAATATTTGCTCAGATTGATACTTTCTGGAAGGGTTGTAACTGTTCCTTCTTCCTTTTTTTAACCAGTTATAGAGGTCTTCTTTCACAACTGGCACTGCTTCTGAGGCAGACTACATAAACAAAATCAATACAGTGCCCACATATAAAAACACCCTTCAAAAGACCCTCATAGTGTATCCTACACCCAGATGCCAGAAATCTGGGTGATTTGGGCCAGAAACCTTCTACAACATTGTGGAAAGGAAAAAAGTTGATTTGCTGAAGTGGTTGCATCTGCCCGTAGAACATGGCACGCTGCAATTCCAACATTAAATATGAGAATTAGGAGCCTGTTCCCCTAAAATGATGTTGTTAGGAAGGAATAGGGAAAGTACAACATGTAAACTCAAAGCCTGAAAAGCAGGAAATGTAGAAGCTGAAGTTTCCCACATGAATTCAGTTTCTGTTTCTTCTGCATGGGTTCTAGGAGAGTTGTTTTCCTCTCTTCCCCTCACAAGATTTCTGCATAATTCTGTGCACAGACCAGACAGATTGGGATGGCTCCACTTGGTTTAATTAGCAACTGTCCAATAATTCTTCCTTCTGCTCATTGTGTGGCCCTTTTACTGTGTGCTGGTCAAAGCCACATCTGAAAACAATGCTATCCATTTTCTCCTGAGATTTATTAAGAGATGTGTCAGTGGAGAAGAACCACTTCACAAACATTTCATTTTCACAGTGCGGTGTTATAGTCATTCCCACAGTGAAAATTGTAAACCACAGTACAGACATGGAGATTGACTGGCCACTCATTTTTGGTGCCAAATTTAAGACAGGCAGGGTCTGGAATTTTTTTTTTTTTCCCAGCTATTTTGACAGATGTGGAACATTCCCAGTAAAATCCCTACCACCTCCAGTTGTCACCATGAGAGTGCAGTTATTTTGTGGGTCACATCCAGGAGCGTCAGTCTAGACAAACAGAAAATGCAGAACAGCCCATCAGCAGCTGACCTAGGAAAAGTTCAGCTTCAGGGAGTTGTCCAGCACCACACTAAAAGTCTGGAGCATGTTATTGTCTCATTCCTTTCCCCAAGGCAGGATTCAGCTGTACAAGTCAAGAGACCAGGACTTGGAGAATCTTTTGAAATCAAAAGGCTTCTCAAGATTTTATCTTTATTTTCTCCAAAGTCTGCTCAGAACATGGGGTAAAAAAGGAATAGAGTTTCATCATTTAGCAACAAGTACTGTTTGATGTGTCTGGATTTAAGCATTTCAATTTTTTTATTAATTATTTTTGTAGTAAAGTGCTTCCCAACATATCTTCCATCCTCTTTGAATAATATCTAATTGAATAAAAAGGGCAAAGAAGTTGTAATTGTCTTTTGTCAAATGAAGAATGTTGTGAATTTATTTGAAACCATAACTGCAAAAAGCCAAGAAGACTATCAGGTTTCAAGGGAATTGAACTTTTCTTTACTGATCTTGGCATTTATAACCAGTTTTCCTGAGGTTGTGCCTCATTTGCCTTTTAATCTCTGTAGGTAACACAGCAGTCATGTCATGACTCTCATTCTTTCCCAGAGTGGGCCCATTCTTTGTTCAAGTGACACAGCAGTTTTGGGAACTGTACCCTAAAATCCGTGCACAAAAGCCTGAATTAAGATTACGTGGGAAACGATAATTGCAGCATTTCCCAGCTTTCATCTGCCTGCCTTGTCAGATCTAATTTTACCCTGTGTGTGTGTGTATGTGCATGTGTGTGCATGAGGGAGAGAGAAAGGCCACAAAACAAGCGAGTGAGGCCCTCCAGAAGCAATGTGGAAGTGGTTCTAGTCCGTGGGCATCTTAGGGCAGGAAAGAAAACCTCCGGGAGCAGCATGGAGCTGCAAAATCCAGAGCTCAGAGCTCTGCTGCTCACTCTGGAGGCAGAGGAGGAAGCCTTGAGCAGAGACCTGCCTGCTCTGCAGGGCCCAGGGCCACTGGGGGACACTTTCATGGCTGGATTAGCAGCAATTTTTATATATAAATAATACATAATATACAAATATATCTGTAGTTTTAAGTGTCTTACAAGCTGTGGGAAGGAAATGTGACATACAAGGGTGTGAATTCCTGCTTCCACAGCTGACCTGTGTTCCATTGTCCCCAGCAGATCTTTCTCTTTTCCTGACTCAGTTTTCCTGGCTTTTTCACCACTCCACTCACTCCTTCAAGTTTAATTTTCTCCTCCTTGCCTCAGTCTGCTTAGGTAGTGCCTGTTCTTCCTGAGTCATAATGCATTTTTTCCCTGCTTTATTTGCATGTGGTCACTTTCTAGCCACCTGAGCACTCTCCATTCCCACTGGCTCCTTGTTTGATATTCATGTTCCAATCCTCGTCCCGCTCCAGTTCACAACAACCCAAAGACATTTCAGTTTTCTGCAATTCCAAGATTTTCACAGGTGGGACAAATGGGATGTTCACAGAGTCTGAAGTGCTCTTCTGCTGAGAGGAAAACTCTCTTTACCTGTGCAGGAATCTGGTGTTGGTCCTGTCGAGCTGTGCTTGTAATTCTTTGAACTTGTTTAAATCTGGCTGCATCTTACTGGGAATGATCAGGACAGGCACATCTGACCTTCAGTGGTATCATTGTGAAATTGCTTTTCAGCAGTGCCAGGTCTTTCCAGCTGTTCTGTTTTCTTTTTTTTCCTGCTTTCAAACAATATTATTATTATTATTATTATTATTATTATTATTATTATTATTAACTGCAATTTATGTGGGTAGAAAAACACATTTTCTCTTCTCTTGTTCTCAGAAATGGCTGGTGTGTAAAACAAAAAATCAGCCTTGGAGTGGCATGAAAAATACCAGCCTACATCTGACAGTAAAGTTTAAGGACCTGAAAATGGGTTTTTCTAGCAGAAGTGTCAGGCAATTTCCATAAGTAGTCACAAGTCACCATGTCATGCATTAGCAGAATTAATTCTGGGTTATTCCCCTCTATCCAGAAGAATAAAGCAAAACATAAAGGCCCTTAACATGCAAAGTGTCAAATCCCAGAATCTGAACATGTGGCAGTTCCACCAAATGGAATGAGATGTAATTAGTTTTTACGTGCCCATAACACCCACGGTGAACAATTTATTATATTTTCATTACTTTTATGGTGCAGTACCTTTGGGGAGTGCAGGGCACTGCTATGCAAATAACCAATACACAGTAGCATGTTGGAAAGTGTCAAGCAGTTGGGAAAGCCTTCTTCTTCCTCCTCTGCCCCTCTCTTTTTTTTTTTTCTTTTTTTTTCTTTTTTTATTTGCCTTGGCTTGGTTTCAAGGAATTTGGAATTTTGAGGGTTTAACCCATTTATGAGCTTTGGAAACACATCTCCACAAATTCCACTTGGCTGTCATGTTTCTCAGGAATGCCGCAGTTTTCTTAGGCTGTGACAAATATTCTCTTGGTCTGGGAACACAGAAGGGAAGAAAATTGGATTTCATAGATTTTTGTTCCCAAAACTCTTCAAATAATTTGAGCTGCCTCTCGTTTATCTTTCATTTTTATAAAAACTGTGGTTGTGTTAAGGACATTTTGAGACTCGGGGCTTTCTTTTAGTGACAAACAGACATCTTAAAGCTAAAACACACACACGTGTAGAACACCACTTCCAGTTTTACAAATCCTGCTGCGTAAAATCTTTACTAAAATACCATTATGGCTTTAAACATCTGGTTTAAACTTTTACACGGGTATTAAGGTACTGTAAGTCTAAATGGGGGAGCTCTGGTTTTGTTGCAAGCATGTGGTCCTTAAAATTAACTCTTTCACACAATATTTCTCTTCACATCTACTCTTATGTTCTAAATCATCCAAGCTGAATTCATCCTTCCTTTGGGTTCCTTGTGGTAATGAGAAGAAGTCATGGGCACAGTTTTTAAACTTCTGAATGAGCATTTGAGAAATTAATTTGAGGGTTTCTGCATTCAAATATGAAGTCAAGGGCTTGGAGCTCTACTTAGTGTTGACAATCTCCAACACTTTTATTTTCTGGCAACAAAGAACCAAAAAAAAATCTGAGGAAACATTTAAAACAAAAAATGCAAGTAGCAGAAGTCTGGAGGAAAATTTCTAGTGGAATATTTTTTGTTTTCACATTAGAAGCTTAAAATTCAATGTGAACTGCTTGATTTTTCCAAGAGGATTTTGTATAGTAGAAATATGTTTTTCATGAAAACATTTGGCAATCTCCTGAACCTGACTGAAAATCAATCACTCTTTTATCCAGGGAGTGGTTTAGTTTCCAGATTTTGTGTGTCTCAATGGAGAGGAAAGATTCACCAACAATTTGCTGGACCAACTATTTAGAAAATCCAGGGATGTGTAATGCATATAATAAAATATAGTTTGTTCATTAATTTTCTAGCATATTATGAAAACATATATTCTTTTTATAATCCATTACAACAAATAATTTTCTTAATTTCCTCTTAGCCTCCTCAGCCATTTGACATTAGCTCTTTCTTCCCCCTTGAAAAAGTATTTTTGAAATTATTTTATGGTGTCTTTATTTGTAAGAACTTAGTACCAGGTTTTATTCTTCCTGTCCTCTGAGGTTCAAAGTAGTGTAATAGGGAATTATTATTAAAATAACTTTAAACTGCTCCTTCTTCAGTTTTGTTCCACTGCTCTGATGTAATGTGTGGCTAAAAAAAATAAGTCATGAAACTAAAAATGCATTTTCTTTATGAGATTCCAACTGCCTTTCCCAGTGCACAAAGGTGGCTCAATGAAAATATTATCTGCAGAATCCAAATTGAAATAAAGCTGATAACTTGTTCCTGCTTGCACAACAATAAATGTATTGTGGGTTAGGAAGGAGAAGGCACAGGGAGTTTGGCAGGGAGAAGGCTCTGGGGGTGGTGGTTGTGCTTCTGCAACACCAAACAGCCACCGTGAAGTAAAACCTTATTTTCTTCTCTCAGAAAAGACTCTTGTTAAAGCTTCTCCCAGGACATTTCTATTCTTGAAGGTTTTGTTTCCCTGAATTGTTTCCACATTTAAAACGTTTTAGACTCCGATTTCCTAATTTTCAAAGTTCACCCTATTGCATTTTTACAATCATGGCATTCAGAGTTCTCATTGATTTACCTCATTCTGTGTATGGTTTCTCACTGGCCTTTGCACCCTTCTCATACCTGGGGTTTTGTTCCAGTTTTTAATCATTCAACAGCTGATAAATCAGCAGGACTCAAACCATCTTCCTCAGTAGCTGATCAATTTTCCAGGAATACATTCCAGATAAATGTATTGAGGAAATGAGAGGTTTGACGCTGTGTGAAACAAAACTGGTCCGTCTGGAAGGTACTTTTTATATTCCAGAAAGATCATTATCTGAGGAGACTAAGAAATTACCAGTTCCTTGGTGTCATGAGAGGATTCATTCTAGGGAATTTTTAATAAAATGTAGTACATTACTAGCTGCTTTGGAAGCAGAAAGTTTTTTGCTGTATTTTACACTTTTCAAGCACTGTTCATTAATGACTGACTTTTGCAAGTGGTCGGTTAATCATATTTTATATATATTTTAAAATTGCAGATGAACTTATATTCAAAATTACCCAGAAGCACAGAGAAATAAATAATGTCATAGCATCCAGCAGTCAAAATTTTACAGCATTAGGCACAGGTTTCACTACCTTTATTTTTCCCGTGGAGTTGAGTTTAAAAATGCCAGTGACTTTCTTTTTCCCATCTCGTGCATTCAGGTCCGACTAGAAAAAGAAAGCATTTAATAGTCCTGCTCCTACCTTTTTGGGGAAAATTCTGTGTAAGACAGGAGCTGTGAATCTCAAAATGTTTATTGTCCATCCTCACAGGGAGATTCATACAGCTCTATGGAGAGCTGGATAGGATATGAGGGAAAAACAGGTTTCATTTAGGAACAGTCACCAGATCTGTGGCACTTCCCTTGCAAAGGATAAGAAAGTCAGCAGAATGGCTAAAGGATGAGTTCCTTTCTTCATTAAGAAGCGCTACTTTTAAACCTCTGCTACCCCATAAGGGATTTTTGAGGGAGGGTAATAATTTTGCCTGTTATGTAGCAGATTTCATATAAGATTTCCTTAATAAGTTTGTATTAATGGTGCTGAACTCCTTCAATGCCTTTACTGGGAGAAATGTCATTACTTTTGGTGCTGTTGGTGTTATTGCAGGGGAAAAAAAGAGCTATCACATGCTTGGAACAGAGAGGTTTGATGTGATAGTTGTAGATATCTCAGCAAAAGCAGACTGAAGTGCTGAACTGTTCCTCTGATAACACTGGTAAGTCCAGAATCAACACGGCCATGGGTCACTCTAATGGTTTGAGAAAGGCTGAGCCTTTTTGTACTCATGGACCCAGAGAATAATGTGTCAGTCCTAACAGAGTTTGATTGAAGGCATATGGCAAGGGCAGGACAAAAACCATTCATATTTATCTTAAATTTAGCCACATGAATTTTAATTAGAAAGGACAGGGTGTATTTTGAAACATTGTTTTCTGAGGCACTGGGGAATGGCAAAAAGAGGGAGCAGATCTGTAGATTAAGTGCGACGTGTGCTGCTGTTTTTCCCAGCTTCAAGATGGGGGGAAACCCCAAAAATAAACAGATTACCAGAGGGCTAAACATAAGAATTTTCATCTAAAAATTTGGCAGGCAGATAGGAGGAATTGATGAAAAATGCTACAGAGCACACTATTGAGCCTTGTATTTAGGCAGTTTCAAGTAGTGGTCTCATGTGCTTGGATGACAAAAGTATTTAAAAAGTGCCAGGAAAGTGAAAAACAGTTTAATGAAAAATATTTCATAGCCTGTTTTACTGAAAGAATTTATTTGTCTCTATCTAGTTCACCAGTTTCAAGGTATTTGACAAGTTTAGCATGGGCTTTCCTTATTTTATTCGTGTATTTCTTGCCTTGTATGAGGGCAGCCACGGACTTTTGACTTTGAAAAGTGATTCTCTTTTTTTTTTTTTTTAAATAATATTCTGTTCTATGCATTAAAAATGCCCCTCAAAGAGGGTTGTAACTTGTCCTTGGGCATGAGATAATCCTTATCTCAAACACGGTGAAGTCCTACCAAGATTGTGACTGTGGCTATTTGGAATGACTGCACATTAACAAATATTGCCAATACTTATTTCTCTCATTTCATTCAGTCTGGGCCATCAGTTCTAAGCTGTCTTCAGTAGGTTTGTCATTGTCAAAGGCATGTCATGAACTTTGTGACTTCTGTGCTGCCTCAGGAGCTGTTGAATTTCAGCAGGCAGCTGGATGGAGATATCCTGATTAGGGAAATTGTCTTTTGCAGCCTCTGTTTATTTGCTCAGCAGTGTGCATGAGCAGGGGGCAAGCTAAAGGCCAGTATCTCTGGAAACATGGAAAGGAGCACAGGGGACTAAATAAAGTCACCAGGGAAAGGAAAGGCCTGCTGTGAACACATGAAGTGCTGTGTTTGTCGTGGCAAAACAACAGCAAAACCTCATTGTCAATGGTTTCTTTTGCCAGTTAAATTTTTCTAAAATCGGGTTGTTACACCTTTCATGGACTATAGGTACATATATTGAATATTACCTTTGCAGGATGACTCAGAGGTTGAACAGAATATCAATAGATAAAATGGAATATTTTATTAGTACTGATTCCTCATGTTTGTTCCTCAAGTTGGTGGTGTGTAACTACTCTCAGTCAGATGGTTTGAAAGCTGGTAAAGTTCTGCTTAACTCCAGATTTATGAGGGCCAAAGCTTCAGGTGTTTTAAGTACAAAGACTTCCAGCAAAATTCTCTTCAAAGAAGGGAAAAACAACTTTTGGTCCATGTTAAAACTATATAACTCTTGAATCCATACATGACAAGTGGACGCCAAAGTCAGTGACTTTAGCAAGTTTTTCAAGGCTAAATCTTGTGTGTTTCGCTAAATGGATGAACCACCACGTATTGTCAAGGCTCTTGTAATTAAAAATGACACTGGGAGCATTTTAGCAGCACAATTTTTGTTGTTTTTCCTTTAAAAGCTGTTTGAATGTTCAGCCTCATGGCTTCTAACACGTACACATGTCTAGCAGAAGTTGCCCTCCACTGCATCCCGCTTCATTATCCAGTCTGTCAAAGAAACACTATCCCAAGAGTAAGGGGAAAGCCACACACAGCATCTACTGTATGTTATTGTTGGCATCCTGAATTGGCACGGCTGCTACAATTAAACAGCAGCTCCAAAAGGTTCCCAGCTCAGTGCTCTTTGTCAAGGCTTTGACACTGGGAAGAGCAAAGCACGCACAAGAGACAGAGGGAAATAATGCTCTGAGTGGTGCAGAAACAGATTGATAGGGAAGAGAGCATCCTACAGGGAAATACAAAGGGGAAAGAAAATTTTATACAGAGAAAATGAATTCTATCAGATTTGCTGTTAGTGAACTCTGAAGTGAAACTGGAAGGAAAACTTGAATTTAAAATGGCAGTGTAATGATCTTGCAGATGTCACAATTTTCTAAACACTTTTTCCTTCACAATTTCGGCAAAAAGAAATTATAGTTTCATAGATGCCAGGGTCCCTTTTTTTCACTCTTAAAAAGAAAATATTTATGAACAAATTTACATAGTTTAAGAACACTGTTTCCAAAAGGCCTCAGGAATTCTTTCTTCTCCATTGTGTTATGCACATCTTTTAATCCTTCAGCTTTTTTAATAATAACAAAATAACAACAGAAGTTGTTAAATTGTGCTGGAAGAGCACATCTTTTTGAGGCAGTTGTTCTCTGTTGTTCACAGCTCAGGATGCCCAGTGCCTGATGCTGGTCAGTGGCACCTTGATGTTTCTCATCATTATTGTCAGGAATGAAGCATTCCTCTCTTTCAGTTTACCAGAAGAATTCTGTAGTATCTCTGTGGCCTTGTTGAACATTCTAGAATTCTTCGTCTTTCTAAATACCCACATAATCATAAGGTAAAGAGAACTGCTGTTCTAAATAAGCCATCTTCACCCTACTATCACAATATTTATCTGTTTAAGAGAGCCACAACAAAAAAGGAATATTTGAGAGCTATTCAATCCTCCATGAAGTTTAACCTCCACAAGGCATGGGGTTTTTTCTAGACTGTGGTCCAATACTGAGGTGTGACTTGAAGTAACTTTGAGTTCAGAGGTCTAAAATTTGGTATTGTCATCAGCTTTCTCGTGTCTGGCTCAGAAGCAGCACAAGGTGGCGAATCTTAATTTGAATCAAATAATGCAGTGTTTGGTTTTTAACACATTCACTAAGAATGTGCCAGGAATATATTTGTTGATGGTGGTATTTGGATGAAAAGGAATTCTCTTCAGCTTCCCCTTTGTTCTCGGTCTTTTTTGAGGAATTCTGAGGGTTTTTTTTTTTTTATTTTAGAGAAACATTTTAAAAGCTAATCCAACTTTCCTCTTCAATTTTCCCTTCTGAAAATAAGAAAGATCCACAGCAATAAGAGACAGCTCCATTCCCTAGATATAGATCATTTATAGGTGGGTACAACACCTGCTGCCATTCCTGCTATCTCCTCACAGTCTGGCATTCAGCCAGACCAAGAGGAACCACATTTCTGGAGATTTCTCCTCTTCATTCTGTCCTTGGAGTGATATTTCTGTATCTATTCTCTAAACCCCTCTATTAAACACTGGGAGAAATTATGAAGGCAGGTCCGTCCTGAAGTCTTGAGGACTAGAATGAAGACTCTTTTTGTGAATAAATATTTTTTTGAAGTTGAACAATGAGGGAGTTCTGGTAGAGATTTTCATCAGTTAATCAATTAATTAAGTGACACACAGTAGGAAATATTAAAAAGTCCCTACAGGCCACCTAAAATTATATTTACAATCCTAAATTTTACTGTGACTATACACAGTTTAAGCTTCTTTTAGCAAATTTGCTGAGCCTAAGACCTCTTCAAGTCTCCAAATACTTTGATTTTATCTAAATATAACAGACTGAATGCATTTTTGCTTCATTTAATTTCTTTTTAACTCTGATGTCTCTGTAAGACTTATGTATCAGTGCCTGACAAATTTGAAAGGAAGTATAATTATCAATTAACAAACAGCACTCTGCAGGATATCCCAGCACAAAGGAAACCAGCTTGATCTACAAAAATGACCTTTGCCACCCCAGCATTAGGCAAGTCAGGATTCTTTCAAGATAACAGAGAATTGGAACAAGGCCATGGCTGAGGAATGTGCAGATATGAAGGGCTGGTTATCTCCTTCTGTGCCTCTGCTCTGTGTATACCCCAAAGACTTGCCATCAGTGATGTGATGGAATGTACAGATTACACTGAAATTCGCAGCACAAGGATCGTCCTAGGCCAGGAAAATGGCCTGACCCTCTCATGGTCTGAATAAACTGCTTTGCCTCACAAGGAATTTTTTTCTTGGCATTGATTGCGTTATCTGAAATATTCCTCTGGCTGGATGCGTGACAAAGGGCAGGTTGAGATGCTGTAACTGTAGGGTATTTATTTATTTACTTATTTATTTATTTGAAAATGAAGATGGAATGATCAGAATTCATCTGAGTATGGCATGAGGTCATGAGCTGTGTGTGTCCTCTGAGTGTCCATTCCCTGAAAGGGGATCCCAAACGGGCACTGCCTTCCAGGAAACTTGTCCACAGTTAACTCCCAGCAGGGTGGAACAGCAAAAGCTCTGCCTGTAAAACAGGTTTATATAATACAGTACTGGCTTTGTTTGAGTGAATACCATTTGTAAATAAAGAGATTTTGCAGACAAGAAAATATAAAAATAGTATTTGTTAAACGCAAGGACTTCCCTCTCAACATGCAATTTGAAGAGGCACATTAGAACATTTTCATTCCACATGTCGTAAATTTTAGAAAGTGTAATAGATGAAATAGGACAATTGCAGAAGCCAACATCAGAAAATCAATTGAGGGATAAAGCAGAGACAAGGATAAAGCCATAATGATGATTGATGTTTTTGAGAAGGTATGAATATACTTTCATAATTTATTGCTAAATTGTAGTAAGAAATATTCCATGAGCTTAAACAATCTAAATGGAAAATTGAATTATTTGAATACTGAGTCAAAAGTGAATTACTGAGGAAATACTCAAACCAATGGATGTGTTCAGGCACAGTTTACTTCATAAATACCTTCCTCTAATATTTTTTCATTATATGAAGTTTGTGATAATCTCTAAAATCTCATGGGTTGTGTCCCTGATGCAGACAGCATTTTCAGAAAAGCAAGAGGAAACTGGCAAAAATAACTGGGAAGAATTTATCGTCACGTTAACCAATGTTATGTTGTTTCATATTGATCTAAACTCAGCTGAGATTAAAAGCAGTGATTTTAAATTACATTAAACCTTTCTGAGTACCAGGAGATCACCCCTGACGGGAGAGGTCTGTTTAATGAGGAGTAGCTGACACAAAAATGTTCCTCCCCATTTAAAAGGGGAGGGTGAAGTGAGAGAATTTTGGGTGAAGCGCGAGAATTTTTTTTTTTTCATTTTAAGGGAAATAAAACATATAAAATTATTTGCCTCAAATGTCCAGCCAGTGTTTGACTCCCCAAAATTGCACTCACAATATTCTTTGTGCTCCTCCTGATCTACCTTCTATGGGGGACTTCACAAGAATGCTTTATAACCTTGCTTTTTTAATTTTTAAAAAAAAATCATGAAGAGCAAATTTCACCTTTTTTTTTTCCCCCCCAGTTTTCTCAGTAAATCTGGGAGGGAATTAAGGTTAGGAATTACCTTCTGAGGAAAAACAGCAGTTTTGTTTGCCAACAAATACTGTAAAACATCCAGTTCAGGTCTGTCCTCCTATCTGTGAGGAAACAGCTGGGGAGGGAGTCGTAGTCTGCTCTGATAGCAAAGTTTTCTGCCTCCCTACCCTGCACTGAATGGAGTTAAATACCTACATGAACAAATCCAGACAATTTTCTTGTCTTTAAATACCCTCAGATAACACTATGCCTGTTCTGGGCTACAGGTGCTTGTTTTGATAATCAAAGGCCAAAGCTTGTAACCAGACACAGGCCCACAATAACCAAACCAAGCTCTTGTACCTCGAGATTTGTCTGTGGGACAGGTGGCAGAAAACAGTCCTAGTTTTATGCATGTATTTATTTATTTATTTATTTTTATTTGTTTGCATTGTGCGAACAGCATGAGAGATACAGCCAAATGAATAGTAGTTTCAGTAGTAGTTGGCAAAACAAAAGCTGATTTCCAAAAGGATTGATGTTTCCTGATGGCTTTTAGACTGTGAGCAGAAAAATAACCCTGCACTGTCTTCAGTTCTCATGAATTGCCAACAAGTTTAGCAAAACATTCTGGTGGCCTCAAGAGCTGAATAAAGATGAGTTTCCTAAGGTTGCTCACTTTGACTCTTCCAACCTTAATGATTGTTCTAAAATTAATAAAAAACAGATATCTAGATTTTTAAGAGAATAGTTTTGATTATTCCTGAGTTGTTGCCTCTGCTTTTGTGATAATTAAATTCAGATTTGCTACCTGTGCTGAAAATAAGAGCAGAATGTTCCTCAATTAATTCTGTTTTGTGTAATCCTGGCAGGGCTCCTGGCTTCTTGTAAGTCAATGGCAGAGCTTCACCCACTCCTCTTCAGTCAGGATTTCATTAAATGAATATTTGGGGTAATTAGGGATGAATCATGAGACTCCTGTTTTTCATTCCTAATGATCACAAATAGGATCCATGAAATGCCTGCTGGAGTTAATTGGAAGACCAACGTTGCTTTCAATGGACTTTAGTTCAGGCTTTTTATTTTGCACACAGGCACTTGTATAACTTTTTTCTGGTTGTTTGGGGTTTTTTTTTTGAAAGGCTTTTGAATTCATGATGGCACTTCCCCATTTCCAGAGTTCCCACACTGTCCCATACTCCTGAGCCCCAATGTGGACACTGCTGGGTCAGTTGTGTCCCTTCCATGACGTCAGTCCTTGTGTGATGGTCACTGTTGGTCACCATCCCTGGTTCAGAACAAGGGAGGGGATTGTCCTCTCATGCAGACTCCTCTCTTCCAGATCTGATTAGGTTTAGTAATATGAACCCAAATTTTCTCCTTTCCTATTACCCAAAAATTAATTTGGTTGTCCAGTATCTTCTGCATTTCTCATAATTCCTCAGTACCTCTCTCTTGTAGTTTTAATTATAATTTATCCACTGTTTTCATTGTAGGACAACTTAATGTAGGAACACAGAGAGAAAAAGTAGCTGAACCACCTGAACAGTTCCTTTTTCTTTTTTTTTTTTATACATAGAAGCATAAATTGCTGAAATCAAAGTATTTTCCAGGACGCAATTTAGGGTAGACCTTCACACGTGGGTTAAAATGGTATCTTTATTTTAGGAATTAAAGTGAGAAAAATTGGACAACGCTGCATGGCGGTGGTCTGTCAGTGTTATTATCATGGAATATACAATTCCAGAAATGGTTTCAGCCTGAAGAACTTGGTATCTGGATAAGAATTTGCTTTCTTTCTAAACCAGAAAGAAACTAAGTCAAGCAAATATGAAAGAGCAGAGAGAAAGCAGGGAAAAGTCAATTTATATTGAACTGTGGAGGAAAACTTGTGATATATTTTCTCTCTTTTGAGTTGTTTCTTCAAATTACTTCAATTATTTCAGTTCTTCCTTCTTACTTTACTTCTCCTCCTTCAGAGGGAAGGGAAGGGATTCTCTTTATGCCTCTTCTTTGCTCATTTCTAGTATCATAAATACTGGAAAGAAATTGCTAATTACCATGATTAAGGGCTCTCTGTCAAATGATGCCAAATATTGACTTTGAACACAGCAGGAAATAATATGGAGCTGCCTTTTTTTTTTTTTTGGAAAGCAGAGACAATTAGAGAGTTTGTGTTAATACCAGTGATCCACAGGCATCAGTGATCCTTATCTTTTGGCTGAACTTTTGTTTCTAATATCATGAGCTCCTAGAGATGATAACTGCATTTTAAAGAAAGTTTAATATCCTCCCATGAAAAATACCTTTGCACATCATTTGATAACACCACAAGATAACTATTAGGAAGGATCAGACTAAATCTTGGATATCTGATATAATCCATATCCTTCTTTCTTAAATTAAGTTGGAGAAGAAAGGTGAAAGTGTTCAGGCATGCAAAAAGTATGGAAAAAATATAGTTTCCCAATTGCTTCAAGAATTTCTTCATTTTTCCCCAGTCTTCAGAAACCTCTCCAACAGGCTGTCATTTTCAGTGGTGGGAAATAGGGGTTGTAACAGCATTTGCCACGTATTCTTTTCGTTTACAGATGAATCTCATCAGTCCCATGCACCTGTTCATTTTTCTTTCTTATTTGACAGTGCAGATGCAAATCATGCACAAGTGTGAGCATCTAGACAGTGGTGAGCCAGAATGACACTTAAGGCTTGATGTGAAGTGATAAACTCTTTATAAAAATTGCTTTTTATGTCACCTCCTAAAATGTTCTGCTTAGGAAGCCTCACTCTTTTCTGGGTGAACAGGCTTCTACAGATGTGCCACTCCGAGATTTATGAATTGTCCCTCACAGAAGAGATGCAAGGAAAGGAAACTCAGTCTGAAAGTTATGTGAACACCTGGACCATGTCTGGTATTTTACATTCTTGTTTTCTCAAACATTTGAGCATTAATATTAATGGTCTCAATTTTGCAACCAAAAGAAATATCAGAAAACTATGTCAAACATCCTAAACTTTTCATTCAAGTGTCTTTATATGGACAACTTTAATGAAAAGCTGCCATTAACCTTTGGTAAACCAAAATCCTTGGCTGGAGAGCCAAGTTAAACTTGGCATTTGAAGCCAAAATATAAACTGAGCCACTAGAGCTGACTGCACATATATGAAAAGAAAAATAAGTAATACTCATATACAGAATTTCTGTGGCCAAATATTTTATGTCCTGCCTATTCTCAGCTTCTTCATATGTTCCTAGCCAGGACTGTGAAAACAGGAATTGGGAATGTGCAAACAACCTGCCATATTCAAGGTACAAAGCAGCAAAAATACCCCAGTGTGACAGGGTGTAGTTCCCTGAAATATCCGTGTTGTCAGCCTGTTCTATCAAACTGGGATATTTTCAATCACATTTATCCTGGCAGAGGTCACTGCTTCTCCGTCTGCTTTCCCACATGCCACTCTGCTCCATTGCTCACCCCCTTCTCCGCAACACATGCTTTTCCCAGGGAATACGAATGGAACAATAAATATAAATCATATAAATCATATAAATATATGTAAAAACACACAAGTCAGAGAGGTTGTTCAGTGTCCTGGGGCACTGAAAACTGAGTTGCTGAAGGAAAATATGGCTGGAAGGAGGTGGTGGTGGCACCTCAAGAGCAGGAGCAAGGAGAGAACTTTCTTGGGCTTTTCCCTTCTTTTTCCTACCATTCTTCAGCCTGAAATTCCTTGGAGCAGTGTCGTGTGCCCAGCATTGCCAGTGACACCCCATCAGGAAAGGTCTGCATTTACTGCAATATCTTTGTTGTTTGTGTTATATATTTTATTATATTTTATACATAAATATTCCCTTCAAAGTACTCCTGCTGAAGTTGTTTATTTGGTTGGAAATACTTGGGTTTCTACATGAGAAAGCCAACAACAAGGGCATCAAAAAGAAGAGGGAGTGAGATAAAGGAATAGTAGAATCTTCTAAAAAAAAATGCCCCAATGCACTTTTCCTTAAATAAGTCTGCCGTCATTTTGTTTTCTAATATTTCTGGTTAACCAGAGCTAGAAAAATAATGGTCTGCTGTTGGTTGCAAACATCCTTCTGAATTTCAGTGGGATCTGGAAGTCGCCTTTCAGGCCTTGTACCTGATAATTAAAGATGGAGAGAGTTGGCTTTCCTTCTGGTATCTGGTTTTTGGGTTATGTTTTGTTTTGAGGTTGTTTTTGGGTTTCCCCCTCTCCTTTCCATCTCGATGTCCAAGTTTTTTGCAAGTACTGTGCGAGGGAATGACTGACGGCAAAGATTTCCACCTCCTATAAAGGTTCAACCTCTCCTTGATTTGGGATCATGATATCCACTCACTTTGTACAAGGGAACAACCCAGTTTCAGGTTTTTGTCACTCTGGGAAAAAGAGACAGGAGCAGCAGCAAGATAAATCGTGTAGTAACTCAAGGAAGAAAGTACAGAGAATATTTTTTTAATCAGAGCAGTTTTCAACCCACTTTAAACATTAAGTTTCCATCAATTTTAAACATTAAAAACGTGCAAAATATAAAATTTAATTATTATTGCTAGATGAAAGTTATAGAGAGACCACAGTTCCTTTTGGGAAGGGATTTTTATTAATTTTAAAAGGAAAAATACTATAATTTCTGTCTTAAGGGGTATATGTAAAACTGTATCATATATATTATAAGAGTGCAGGAAAGAGCTCAGTGAGTCTTGGTGATGGATTGTTTCCTTTTTTATCATTCCTAATATCTTCTTATCAGAAATAACCTTCCTTGATGCCTGCAATATTTCCATTTAGAATTATGTGGTTAGCTGGAACTCTCAATATCTTTGGAGTTTCCTGGTGCATTAGAATTTTTGAACATGGGGAGAGATCAGGTCATGGGAGAAATTTATGTCCTCAAAGATCTATTCAAGATTATTCTGTGTATATATGCTGTGTCCACACAGTCTATGCATGAAAATTCAACATTTTTGTCATGGGAAAAATGTTTGGAATGCACTTTGCTTCATAAAGAAATTCTCACTACAATTCATCAATCTCTTTTTCCTCTTGGAAAGCAAATGTCTTTTGTGTTCTATGGTGCAGGAGTTCATAATCCAAAGAAAAGCAGAACCACCATGACGGGAGATGTTCCAAGTCTTTGCAGTCAAAGAAAGATTATTAAATGGAGAAAAAAAATGAACGAAAGGACAAAAGTTACTTGAATGTAAGAGCAGAGTAAAATGAGAGTTGTAAATGGGCAGGAGTAGAGTCATGTTCAGAAAACAGAAAGGTTGCTGACTTATTACCTCATTTAATACCTCTACAAATGGAGAAACATCCCAGAAGAATTAAAAAAAATAAAAGTCTTTAATGATTGCAGTTTAGGAAGGCATCGTTCTTAGACACGTGGAATTACATGTTGTTCTGAAAGACACATCTGTAATTTTGTTCTTTCTTTTTCATATTAGAATGGATTTAGACCTATAAGAGCTCAAGGAGGGATGGCAGTGGATAGAAGGCTTTGAGGGTTTTGTTTACTCATAGTCCTACAGTTGAGAGATAAAGATACTGATTCACTTACACTTTGTTTTTTCTTCTATCAAGAATAAACCAGATGCAAATAATACCAAAGGGTGTTCTCTGAAAAGGGTTCCAGAATCTTCCTCCATTCAGGTACTTTCCTTAGGAACAGAAAGCTTAAAAAAATATTCAAATGAGAAGCAGTTCCCTGTTAGAAACAACATTTAGAAAAGGATCTGAATTGAAACAGTCTAAAAAACTTCCATTGTGAAAGTGGGAAATTGAGAATTACAAGTATGAATTCTGGCCACTCTTGCCATTCCTGAAATTTATTGAAAAGCTGCTTTTAGTATTCCTCAGAACCAATATTCTAGGAAGTCTGGAGGCACAGGATCCAGCCCTCTTCCTGTTCATTTTACTGTAGTATTTCCTGGCAAGGAGCCAGCATCATTAACTAATTTGCTGCAGTATTTCTGTGCTCTGTGACCTCCAGGTTCAAATAAGCTTCCAAACAAATAGTTTCCCCTTCAAACAAAGTTCCATACTTAAAAAAATATAAATACTTCACTAAGTCCTTGTTTCATCAAGTATATATGGAAGAGAAAACGATACATTTTAAGGTATGGGTCAATGTAGCAAAAATGGTAATGAGGAAACACTGGAAAAAGTCTTCAAGACCAAATCTTCTGTAGCAAATTTTCATTAATGGGTTCATGGTTATCCTCTGTTCTAACTTCCTTTAAGCTGCAAGTTTTTTTCTGTGGATTACAAGGCAACAAGTAGTGAGGAACTGCAACAATCACTTTTTGGAATTACAGGCAATAAATTACCTGTTAAGTGGCTAAAAACCTTTGGAATATCTGGTGTTCTTTGTGTCTTTACATCTTCACATTTCCCTTTACATCTAAATACCTTAAATTGAATTAATGGAGCCTTCCTAAGTTTCTCAACAATCAGAGAAAGATCTATTCCTTTTTATTTATTTTTGTAGTATTTCCTGCAGTTAAGAAAAGAATTCCTCAGTGCCATAATTTATCTGATTTCTGAAAGAAGATTGAGACTGTATCTGGCCCTGTGTGATTTCAAACTCTGGATTTATTATTACTTCCTTTGAAATCAAACACAATACAAAATTAATACATAGCCCTTAATATGCATTACCCAAAATTGCCTAACTTCAATATACAAATAGCTCACTGAGATCTTCATCTAATCTCCAAAATCTTATTGGATCACTGCACTATTCATGCAGGTTTATTTGTTTTCCCTGGTTTCAGTAATAGAAAACTCTCTTTGGGTTGAATGACAGCAGAGATAAACTCTTTATAAAGGTTCTTTCCTCTTTCGCCCTTTATATATAAAAGATAAAGCTATAAAAGATTGCTTGGATTATATCTTTTCTTTAAGATTTGTGACAGACAGCTATGATTTAGTGTAAATACATATCACCATGAAAAATACATTCTAAGTTGGTAAATACTCTTCAGTATCACAGTTATCTTCTTGAAGCTTTTCTGTCAATAAAGTTTATTGTTAGAAATTAAATGCAAAAGTAAAGGAGACATTAAAAATAACCCCCAAAATTTAAAAATTGCATTTTTCTCAGCAATATTCCAGAAATATCAGGAACCCACAGATACATCAGAAATTCTCACAGATAAAAACCAAGCAATGAGCTCTTCACTAAAATATTCCAAGAACCAAGGGACAAAAGGCCCAAACTTGGCCTCTATTCCAGGACAGTGAGTTGTTATTTTCAGAACAGGATATTGATTACATTGCCCAAAGGTCAGCTAGTCCTTACTTGTTTCCTAAATCGACTGCAGAACTTCCTTATTCAAATTAGAAGCAATATCATCTTTTTCTTGGGGCCTGGTTGAGCAAAAAGCCTTTAAAAGCATTAAAGAAATACTTAGAATGTTGAAAAAAAACACCTACAGACACAATTCTTTTCTGTTTATCTAACATTGCTATAGGATGTTTAAAGGTAATTGCCTGTGGCACTGCTGGTATCTGTAAATAAACAGCTGAGGATGGAGATCTGGGCCATAAAAACATAACAGAATTATTTGGCAGGAAAAGACACTTTCAGTTAAGCTGTAAAGGATAAATCTTGTTTGACCTTCCTTGAGTCTCTGGTGGGTAGTTCTGAGCCACTGGCAGAATGAGGCCTGGAATTTAATTTTGATTGACAAGTGGCCTCCCACTGAGGGAACCCTGCAAAGTGCTGAGGAAGGAACATCCCATGAGAGCAAGCTGGGATTGCTTGTGGCAATCAGGATAACAAAATAAGCAGATTAGAGGGGTGCACAAATGCTCCAGGCACTCAGGTTGGGGTCCCAAAAATCATCTGCATGCTTTTAAGGAGCATTCAGGTCTTGATGTCTTGCTGGAGCCATCAGGTGTGGTGACAGGAGGAGGGGATGGAGAAGGATGAGATCAGTTTGAATGTTTCCAAACATAGCAGTTTCTCTGTCCATCCTCTGTCCATCCCTGGAATTCTGCTGATGCTCAGTGTTACCTCCAGCAGGTGTAAAAGAGCAAGGGAACGATGGTGATGTGGATTTAGTACTGAGTAAAGGAGTTTATCTGCAGAAATGAGTGTGCATTTCTCATTGCAGGAAAAAACCTCTTGCCCACGTGGCTGACACAAAGTGGGGAACTTCATTTTGGCAGGGCAGACTTCAGAAATTATCCACCTGCTGTCATTCCTTCTCTTTAGGAAATGGGCTGAAGCAAGGGATCACGTCCCAGGAGAGTTTCCTGTGAGCCTGTGAGTTTGTAGCAGAAATTAATTCCTTTGGTGCAAGACAGTTTTGACAGGAACAATGCTGAAAATGCATTTAGTTACTAATGGGCTTGAGGTGTGTTTGCTTACAATGTGAGATTTGATGCAGCAAGGGACAACCTTGGAGCAGTGGAAGATATCTGGGAAGAACAAATAAGAGACTTTTCTGTTGTATTTGTACACAGGTTGGTTTGTCTGTGTTTGCAGCTTTGCTATTTTATTTTCCAGAGTATTTGAGAAGGAAAAAAAAGCCATCTCATAAAGGAGTTATGGAATTCTCTGTGCTTTGCTTGGCAGGTTTTCACACAGCAACTTGAACCCACCTAACTTTAGTCTATCTTTAACATAAATCATCCAAAGGGCTTCAGAAAGACATAAGCCATTGAAAATACACAAAGTGCTCTTTTCCCACCAAACTTCAAACACAGCAGCTGTTCTTTGGCTTTTTTTTTTTTAATTATTCTGCTGATTCAGTGGTTTGACAAGTTGCAATATAGATTGTATTCATTTAGTTCATATTTTGGGTTTTAACAATTATTTCAATACCTATAGAAAACATTTGAATTTACGCTTTACACTCTACATTTTTTTTCCACTCAACTGCATAAAGAAAAATAATTGTCCATTGTCCATTGCATTTATTATCCAAGAGTATTGTGTAGGAAACTGAAAAATATTCTCTGTCCGCCACAGTTTTGAATTTATTTAAAGAGATATTCATATTTAGCAGCAATTTGTATCCAGATTTCTCAGAGAAAACAGAAATTAGGGACACTATTTGATATACATATTGGCAGAAAAGTAGTTTATGTCATTAGGGGCCTTAATGGACATCTGAAACACAGAAGAAGTCAGAACTGACATTTAATGACATTTAATTGACATTTAATCTGTAGGCCCATCACATGAAGGGCCAGACATTTCCAGCCAGACTAGAGAAGACATTTACAGTGCAGTTCACAGCAGCTAAAACTGCTCCTGCAACTCTTTCCCAAGTGCAGGGCAGGCTGCCTGTGCTGCAGCCAAGGAAAGCACAAGTCCAGGATCTGGTGGGAGCTCCATTTCAGTGGAATCCTTGCTGGCTGTTTGGGGCTGTTTGCTTTCGGAAGGAGGTCAGCTCTCCGCTGTGCTGGGCTGTCTGGGCTTCCCACAGCCTCGCTCAGAACAGGTCCTGCTGGGATACTGGTGTGGAGGGTGAGGAGTGCTCCAGCTGTGGGCTCGCTTTCAGAGGCAAATGGGACACGGAAAGCAGGGAGCAGTTAAAGCTGAGGTTATTTCTAGCACCAAAGTACCATACGCAATTGTGTTCTGCCTTCTTCAAGAGATGAAACTGCAATTCAGTAGCCTTTGTTTGCACAGTGATGTAACCACTGGAGTGTGTTGACACTTCTGAGGTACTTACACATTGCTAAATGCCCAGCTAGGGTTGTAAGCCCCCAATTTTTTTTAACTCAGTGGAAAATAGATTAATTTGATTTCACACCATTGGTATGCATTGGTTTTGGTGCAGCAATGGAAAATCCAGAAGTTCAGTAGTATTTAAGGGTGTTGCTGCTGCTGTTTGGTCTTTCCCTGGGTAACAAGGTTGGGAAGATTTGAAGAAGTAGCCTTTACAGACATCCTCAAAAACACACTTTTGTAAGTCAAACCTGGGACTTCAGCTTTGGTTATGATCAGATAAGAGGAAGAAATCCTTCCCTGTGAGGGTGGGGAGGCCCTGGCGCAGAGAAGCTGTGGCTGCCACTGGATCCCTGGTGGTGTCCAAGGCCAGGCTGGAGGGGGCTTGGAGCAACCTGGGATAGTGAAAGGTGTCCCTGTCCATGGCAGGGGGATTGGAACTGGATGACCTTTAAGTCCTTTTCAACCCAAACCGTTCTATGATTTTAACAGGCCTTTCCGAACTAGGAATAAGATTATTTAATTACATCACAATTAATATATAAACAGGAACAATTCCTTTGGAGTTGGTGCCAGCTCATGCAGCAGACCCAGGGAAGTGAGCAGAGCAGTTTTTTGTTGCTGGTTGTGCCTCTGCCCATGGGTAACTCTCACTGGAGTTTCTGGTTTCGTATCTCATCTTAAACAAGCCTTGCAGTTATTTCATGCTGTAGTGGTTTAACCCCAGCTGGTAATTAATATTTATTAATTATTCTTCTCTGATCCAGTGAGGAATTTCATCCCATATCCTCTAGACTGACAGGGAGAGTCATTAAAACCTAATTGATTGAATGGCCCTTTGAGATTTCCCAAATGAGAGGAAAGTACCTGCACAGCTTTGGGAATATGGTTTGCCCAGGATGTTCTTTTCAACCTCATGCCTACTTCAGACATCCCACATGGAGGTAACATTCCTTGGGTAAGGAACAGGTCCCTCCAAGTGAGACCCTGATCCCACAAACCTGCTGATTTCAGCAGAGCAATGCAGAGCCTCAGATTTATGTGGGGTCTCTTCATGAGGTCAAGCCCAAAGCAATTAAAGAAGTGAACATAAAGAATGTGCAGTCCTAGGAGAAGGAAAGGAGTTTAATTACTTGAATAAAGCCAAAATTTTGTCCTGAACTCTCTTCTTGAAGCAGTTTTCGTCATAAACCACTGGGGGTGGTCTCCTCACTGCCATTCATAAAGGTTTAATCCAGTGGAATCTCAGGCATTTCTGTAATATTTTTATTAGCCACTTTCTCTCTTCTAGATCAGTGATAAATGCAATAAGACGTTTGAGATATTGAGAAATGAAGCTTAAAACTTAAAGTTGGAAGAACAGGGTTTTCCATCAATAGTAAAGCTCAAACATTTGATTTTGTATTTTGCCTGTAGTGGCTTTCACTAAATGAGGAGTACTGCTTATATTAGTGCAAAGCATCTGCACGGATCTTTCCACAATGCAACCTCAATTTTCAGTATCAGACTGTTCACACACCAAATTAATTTTCCTTACCATAAATGACAACTATTCCCTAACATCACCAACAAAATTAAAGAAAATCATTTGCAAGATAAGATGTTAAAAATCAAGACTTCTTGACAAATCCACTGCACTTTGAGACAAGCTCATACATTGTCATTATTATCCTTTGGGGAATGGTTTTATTTTTTAATCAAAATCTTGGATTACTTTGTACTGATAAAACCTATGACTCTCTGCCCCACTTTAGAGAACACAGCAGTTCTTCCAGTGGTTGTTGTTGGTTGGGGTTTTTTTTCTCCATCTTTAGTGTTATTATAAAAACAAATAGATTTCTAAATGATTTTTTTAAGTCAACAAACCTATTTTCAGCCACTCCCGCACTGTCTTTTATTATCTGCCTCCTGTTGCCTTAGGCAACCTATTTTTATATTCAGATTTAACATCATAATAGATCTTATATAACTGTTTTCTTAAGGAACTTTTATGTGGCATCTGCTGGGCTGGAATGTCCTAAAATACTTCTGCAAGAAGTGCCAACACTTATTTCATGCCTGTAGGGAATCTGTGTCTCTCTCTTTGGGGCATTTTGGAACACAGCACCTGTGGATGCCATTTCCTGGGGTTTTGCTGTGTTCGCTGTGCAGGTGAACTCTTAAATATTTTTTACTCTAAAAGTCAACTTTTGAAACATCTCCCACTGCAATTTCTTTCCTGATAAACCCCTGGGATCTGATGCACCTTTGTCACTACACAGCAACCAAGTTTGACATCAACTTCATCAAGACATTTGGGAGAGCTGCAGGCGCAAAAGAAACTTGATGTTAAAATATTTTAAGTAGAACATTTATACAGCAAATGAAAATAACAGCATCAGGCCCAATTTTTCTTGTTTGGGCAACATGACAGACTATGTCTGGATCCTTGGATTCAGAATTTTGTGTAGTATTTTTCAATCTCAGACCTGTTGGAAACAAAGCAATACATTATAGAGTGTGATATGGAAAGAAAGAGATTTTAGCACATTTCCTCATATTAGAAAATGCCGTTCCAAATATTGAATTTAAATCAGCTCTGGGCAGCTAAAGTAATACCAGAGGTAATAAATATAATGAGTTGATGTCTGCTAAAGCCATCAAGGCTGTAGCTTTAAAAACATAGAGTGAAAAAATATTCACATTTTAGTCTTTCTTATTATATTCTGGGTGACATCATGATGCAGTGCACGGCAGCTGGATAATGTGCTAATGGAACTTACTCCAAAAAGAGTTCAAAAATCTGCTTCTTCTTCTTCTTTGGTAAAGCTCACTCCAATGTATATTAAAGCAACACAAAGATTAGCAGGAGGAGATTCCATCTGAGAGAGAAGCCAGAAGAGAAAGAAGAAGAGAAAAGGGCCACAACCTGAATTAAAAAATATAAAGAAAGCAATTCCCAGTAACACTTTGTGGAAAAGAAATAAAGGATGAGGCTTTTTTTTACCTGAGGTTTATATTAAAAAATATAAAGAAAGTGATTCCCAGTAACACTTTGTGGAAAAGGACTAAAGGATGAGCCATCCTACTGGCAACAAATTATATGAATCTTCCACATTTTTAGGCCCATGCCTAATCAAGACGATTTTTTTTTTGTTTGTTTCCAATCCCTTGTAAAGAATGATTTGCATCCACTGAATGTTTCATTCATCAAAGACTGCAACATTCTTGCCACATAACTTCTCATTTTCTATTGGCTCTCATTCAATTTTTCAACTCTATATCAAAGTAAAATCCCGACAGAGAAAGAAAAGAAGGAAAACAATCTTGTCCTTAGACTTAGAGATTAAACACAGTTTTGATGTTAGACAAGACATTGCATTGCAGTTTTATTTCCTATTGAATTTCTTTCAATATGACCACGTCAGGCCTCTCCCTTTACAGGGCCAGGTCCTTGCCCTTGCAGAACCACGTGAATTTATTTTATATGGATTTAGAATGCTGAATTAGTGTGGGTTCACAAGAGGATACAGAAACAGGTTTTTGCACCGGTTTTGATTCACCTGGAATTTCACCAGGTTTGCATGAAATGCAGGGTTCAAAGCAAATTTGAGTGGTGCCTTCCAAATTTGGTTTGGGCGAGATCCAGACACGTAAATCCTTCACCTTTGCGGGGATGCATCAGAGCACTCCCCGTGCTCTGCGAGTGGGACACTCAGGACTCAGCCCAGCTCTTCAGAGAGCTCGTTTGAAGCAAGGCCAGGATTTAGAGCTGTAATTAAACCAGAACTGAGGCAGATTTAGCCAGAATTTGCATCCAGTTAAGAGCAATTTGCAGGATCCTAGGAGGGTGGTGTTAGGCCTTGCTGTTTCCTTAATTCCCAGTCTCCAGCAGGAGGAGGGAATGAAGGAGGAAGTCACGGTGGTCTGATCCTCTCTGGTAAATGTAAATATAAATGTAAATGCACTTTCTCCCAGGCATCTTTTGACTGAACTTTGTTTAGAGCAAAGGTCTGTCTTACACAGAAACAGATAAAGCTGGTTGCATCTGCTTTTGGATTTACTGAGGGATACCAGAACCGGAGTCAAGATAAAATCCTGGATATAAATAATATATTAAATTGTTTTCCTTCCTTATTCCCTATCATTTTGATTTGTTGCTACAACAAAAAACAATCAGTGTTTTTCAAAGAGATGCTGTTGATTTTAGGCCATGTCTTTGCCCATCTTGGAATTAACATTTTCTTTGCTTGTGTACTGTGAGCTCTTTTTCTTTCGTGGTTAATATTCTTTTTAATTAGAGACAATAAAAAAATGAGGGACTCTGTTCTGTAAAACTTGTCCTTTAGTGTGAAGTTCTGCCACTTATTACTGAATTACTTTAACGAATAGGTGTTCTTTTTGGACTAGACCTTCTACTGACATAAATAAGGGTACAGTTTCATGTGCCATATTCTTATTCAGCAAATATCCCCTTTCCTTGCTTTAATTTCAGCACTAGGCAAGCATGCACATAACTTTTTGCTGGATTTAATTTTAATTCTGCTCTGTCCAGAGGAAGTCAAAAGGTATCCAGTCACTTTTTCCAGGATACTGATGCACGTGCATGTTTTCTGTCTTAGCCCGTTTGAGCTTTCCATCACCAGGAAGCTCCATGGCAACTCAGTGTATGGAAACAGATGTGAGGTCACACAGAGCCTGTGGAGTGAAACCTGAAGACAATGGAAAAAATTCTTTCAATACACTCTGGCAATTGGTGCAGCTTCATATATGAAAAGCTTTCAAGTCATTTCATGCAAAAGTTCACTACAATTAAATAGTTATTTTAAGTATCAGTCCAGCTTTTTTAGTGTGAAAAGATTCTGCTTCAGTACACCACTCTCTCTTACCTTCCCTTCTTCTTCCTCCCTCTGGGATTCTTAATTCATTTAAGAATCTTCTAAATTCATTTAAGAAACTTCTTAGAATGGTTTGTGTAGGAAAACTGGAGTTGGCTCCAGCAAGCCACCTTCACTTAAAAAGAAATGTGGAGAAGTTCCAGAAGCAGTTCTGTCTTATTGACTATCAAAGAGATTACAGGCCTCAAATCATATAAAGCACTTCTCTAAAGAAGCTGTGCATTCTTTCATCATACATGTACTTTGAAGGCCTCAATGCAAGATCTCTTTCTATTCAGAATATTCAGAAATGTGAAATGAGTTTTAATGTTACCACTCTGTGAGTCACATGTCAGAACCTAATTTACGTCCTACATGGTGGTCAACAAACCTCATTCCCACCTGCAGCAGGACTTAATTTCCTAAAATTTCTTTTTTTTTTACACAAAAGTAATCTGAGTTTAAATTTAAATCTTAGCCTTATGTGCATTCTTGTGCCTATATGTTAAATTGCTTGTACAGAAAAGACTAATATTTGCCTATCTGCAGTTTCAACATAAATATCAGTGATTTTATCTTTCTTCTGGGATGCTTTGATATACGATGAGGCTTTTTTTCACCTGAGGTTACAGGTGTGTTTACATAATACTTTCCTAAAATCTATAGCAAGTTTTAAAAGTTTTAAGCAAAATCAAACACCTGCTGTTCTTTAAACCAAATAATGTGTCAATTGTATGACTGGAGCCTTGCATTTGAGACTAAAAAGAGTGTTGTAGGTCAAAAAAGAAGGAATATTTGGATCTGTGTGAAATTTACTTAGAGCAAAAATACCAGGAAAGGGGTTTTGCCCCAAAGGGTGCAACAAGCATTGTTATTAAATCTGTAACTGCTCATGTCAGGGACAACCAGTTCCTCTTAGAAGAGACTTCACTGTGTAAATGTAACATATTAATGCTTCTGGTCCTTCTGAGACCTTGCCAGAGCCCCTAAATGTGTTTTTGTCCCCACAAAGGTTTATTCCCTCTTCACTGACAATCCAATAAGGGGAAATTGTTGTCACATTTATTGTGGCTGTAAGCAATAATGAAACGTTGTCATTCTCACCTTGTTCTTGAATTGTCTTGGTAAGGCACAGAGGCTTTTTCTCTAGGAGTTGTTTCAGGAGGTGGCTACTCAAAGTCTGCACATCTTCTCTAACATCAGTGCAGAAGGACAGGACTGTAAGGATGTCCCTGGATTCCATCATCTCCTAATCCTCAAAAAATGGCAGAAATAAAGGAGCTCCAGTGCTTTTTGTGGGCTGGGATGAGGGGTCTGTGTTGCTTGCCCAGCATGGAGACAATGACAAAGGAGCCATCCAGCTTTCCACTTCTGTTTTGACAAATTAGAGGTAACACTTTGAGAGTCCTCAGATAAGTCTGGAATTAGAGGAAATTAGTGATGTGCAAGTTAAAAACATTTAGAAGAAGTGTGACTAACATAAATCAAAGGCAATGATGTAAAACCAGAACTAACAACCCTGGAGTTTTGTCCCTATGGAGGGAGTTGGGAGACTCTGATTTCTTAGAAACTGTTCTTATATCCCATCTGTATTCAAACAAACTTGAAAGATGTAGAGACCTGGCAAAAGGGTGTCTTGGAAAACTTCTCATGGCAAGGTTAGGCCTTCTGGAAAAGTGGGCTGGCCAAGGCAGCCTCTGACTCCTTGTCTGGATTTCCCCTGCACAAACGAGGATGAACCCAGATTCAAATCCCTGCAGCCACTGGAGTGTGAGGTAATGGAAAGGAACAGATTATGTTGTAAAAATGTTGAAGCTTCTGTAACAGACCTTTGCTAAGCCCCAGAAACCTCTAAATTAGCTGCTGGATGTTTCAGAAATGTCCACGTGTACCCACTATTGTCAGGCTCTCCTGCTTGTGAATAGATTTCCTAAAGCCTCAGCTGTTAATGCTTTCCATGAATGTCAAACATGTGCAGCTCTGTTACCCTGAGATCTGAGGCTGGGCTAAGCTGCTCAAGATGTCCTGAGCAGGGAACTGTGTGGGAAACTCATGAAAATCCTGGGAATAGATGGAGAGTTTCATTTCCTTGCAGAATAGGCATCAAAATACGTAAGGGAGATTCAGGGTAATTCCTGCTCAGTGTTCAGAAAGAGCTTGGGAAGGCACAACTCTGAGAGAGCATCATCTGCAAAGGACTGGGGGAAAACTTGAAAAAACCTACACTATATTTAGGAAATACATTTTATTAAGTTTCAGTCTTTAAGGGGTGTAGGGAACTGAGCGTGGATTTCTCAGTCCTGGGCCCCACAGGACTGAGGGCAAACACTGAAGGTTTTGTACAGCAAAAATAAAGCAGACCAGTTTTGCTTTTTCAAAACTTGAGTTCCACTCCTTTTTCTCCTTTGTTTTGGGAAGATGCTGTAGACACCCATGTAACCAAAGAAGTGCTATCTGCTACTGAAATTGCCCTTTGCTTCCACTGTCAAACTCTTTTATATTCATAACTTTGTTGATATTATTCTGGTGTCAGATGTCCAGGTGTCTATGTAAAAATTTTGTTTCACCAGCTTGTGAGGCAATAAAAGAAATAGGTTGAAGTGTGGGATACAATTTCCAGGAGGATAAAGGAAGTATCTCCTGAGCTTAAAAAAAAGTCCTAGTATATTTTTCACTGAGAAAAATTCTTGCTCCTGGTTTAAGAATGAAACCCCAAAGTTTTGCAAATAGGGAATATCGCTGTGAGAGTGTTTTGGCTTTGGTTTTTTGTTGGTGAGGTTGTTTGTTATGCTGTGCCATGTGCATGAAAATCCTGTTTCTTATGATTTTCTTAGAAGAAAAGAGAATGTACTTTCTGCCTGTGAATCATTAGACCAACAAAAGTAGAGATTTATCAGTTTACAGACTCAGGAAACCCAAGGAAGATGAATTTATACTGATCCTGAACTCATTTTACCAGAAAATAGTTGCTAACCCAGTCAACATGGACAAGTTTCTTGAACCGAAATTTTCAAATACAAATGCAGACTGGCCATAAAATGGAAAGTGAAAGCATTCTCAGCATTCTGGGGAGTTTAGCAATGCCTTTTATTCCTTTATCAGCCTGGTACCAGAGAGCACCAAGTGATGTAATGAAGGCTTGGGAAAAAAAAAAAAAAAAAAAAAAAGAATAAAATCATTGTTGAGTCTGTACAAGTGTTCAAGCCCACTAAAATTCAACCAAAAAATAGAGAGAAAAACAACTACTTGGGATCCATGGAGTGGTGATATTTTCTACTTAATCTGTTTCTGTCACTCTCTTTCTCTCCCCCACCACCACCTCTTTTCCTATTTCTTTCTCTCTCTCAATCTTTCACATTTACTATTAAATAAAATCCACACTACTGACTTCATTTGCACCTTAATTCAGGCAGAGACACTTCTCTAAAAATACCAATAAGTGAAAGTGCACACCTAAATAGTAGAAATCAGCAACATTGTTGGCAAACCAAAACCTTTCCCATCACATTTTACACATAGACAACCTCAATTGTTTATTTTTCCTGAAGGCTCTTGCTTATACATTGAAAATGCTGGGAAAGAATTGCAATCCTATTAATATACATTGCCATTGATTGAGCAGTTCTGTGCTTGAAGTGGTGACTCAGACACACAATATTTATTTGTCTGTGTTGACACCAAATATTTGCTCTCGCAGCCAAGAGAGCAACAGCCCAAAACATCTATTCCCCAACTGTGTGGCTGCTTTTGTTTCTGAATTCTTTTTTTTTTTTTTTTTTGCCATGCAAATTTTTTCACAGCTGTTGCTTATAAAGTTGACTTGGATGCTGCTCAATTCAGAGAAATGGTATTTTACAACAATTTATAATTCTTTCATCTTCTGAACACAATGGATTTATTCGTGTTTAGATTGGGCTATTTTATTAATGACCCATGGCTCTGGGCAAAATTAAGATTCCTGGCAGCAACTGTGAGAATTTTTTAATGTATGTATATACACAACTTTTGTCTGCTCTGCTTTTCAATACATTACCTATTGGAGGGCTCATATTTTCCATGTCCCTGCTCTTCCATTATTTTGTTCTCATCTTGCCTAATTCTTTCTACCCATGCTAATTCACCCCTGTTTGTTTCCATCATCCTAATTCAATATCAATATAATTCTGATCTATGACGACATGAAGGTTAGAATTGTAAATTTATGGCACCTCTTTATAGGTGATAGAGTCACACCACTTATGATTTTTTTCTCTTTTTTTCCTTTTAAATTGTATCAACATAATCCCCATACCTAGAATTTATAATGCGTTTTTAAATAAACCAACATTGTTTAGGGTGTTAAATACATTTAAATCCTAAAAATATTTTGCTTTCTCTTCTTTGCATAAATGCTGTTTATTATTCTTTCTATTTAAAGTCTCTCTTAAACTACTTTTCATGTGTGTTTGAGTTTTGTTGATATTGAGTTAATTAAGATTGTGTCAACATGCAACAAAATGCTTTAGGTAATTTTATTCTGTTATCCATCCTTTAATATTTAAACAAACATCAGCTTTGTTGGTGCAGCAAGAGTTGCTCTGGAGAGAGTCTGGATGTTTTCTGTATCAGTTTTCATTTTGTTTCAGTTACAACTGGAACAATTGAAAGCTGTGACTTGAATCCATTTTTTCCCTTTGGCTACTCCTCTCAAAGATTCTGCACTGTAAAAATTGGAGACAAAATAAGGAAAACTTACTGCATTCTGAGGTTAAATTTTTTTTTTGGCTGGGTTTGTTTCAGAGAAAACCCATGGCATGGCATTGAGCTGTAAATGCTTCAATGAATGTTCACTCTGATTCACAAATTAAGTATTTCAGAACTAATTCACTGCAGAATAACAGGTCAGTGGAATAAATCAGTGAGACAAAATCACCTGAGACACTGAAATCTGTGCTCAGGGGTGGTGACTGAGCTGTGGCTGAGGGCAAAGAGGGCTGGACACACAAAATTTGCTGTAGCCTTGCCCAGTACAAGCACCTTCGGCACTATTGTGTGTTAAAAAATCCTAAATTTAGGACCCTCGCAGAACCCCGAGCACAAAAATGTCCTATTTCTGTGTGTTTTATGGGATCTTTGCCATGGGCTGCTGAGAAGAGCTCTGGGGAAGGGAGAGGAGCTATTTGGAGGTGACAAGTTCTGTGGTGACAGCTTTAGAAGTGACAAGTGCTGTGGTTTAACCCTGACAGCAACTAAAACGTCATTATCAACACCATTCTCATTCTAAATCCAAACCAGACCAGCTTCCAAGTAGAGAATTAATTATCTTAGCCAGATCTGGGAGACCCACCCAAAGAGTCAGGGCATTGTGTCAGAAGAAGGTGTGATGGCCGTCAAGGAGGGAAATATATTCACTACTTACATCAGCAAGCAAACTCAGTAATTCCAGGCAAATCTTGCTGTGCGTTGGAAGGATTTTGCTCAGGAGTGCTGGCTGCACCCTCCTTGCTTGAAAGACTAAAGACAGAGCATATAATTTGTGCTTTTAGCCAAGAGATGGCAAATTAGGTTACAGATATTTATCTCAAGTTCAGATATTTCAGATATTTCAACTCCAATCTATTTTAACAAGCATGGATTGTTTTGTTTTCTGTCAGTACCCAGGGGATTTATAGGACTAAGTCTTCCCACTAATGAAACTCACACAGAGATCTTTCTCAGTCATCAAAACTTGGCTGGAGCCTAAAATTGCTTGCCAAATGTAGGATATCTGTGCAATTCAAGGATTAAAATTCTTTATTCCCCTTTTTCTTTAATTATTCTTTTTCTTTGTTCATCAAAAGCTACAGATGTGTTTACTAGGATAGAATTTCCATAAAAAGCATTTGTTACTTGAAAAATACATTCTCAGAAACCAGTGCCATCAAAAGAAGGCATTTTTAGTTTGATAACCTCAGACCAAGCAACATTATTGAACAGGTTTATTAAACGTACCAAACACAAATTCCACAATATAACCAAACCTTGATTACCTTTTGAATTAGATCCTGCTTTATTGGAAAACTCAGGTAATCTTCTCAAAATCTGCATTAGAAGATGAAGAGGTTTTTCTATAACTGCATC
Organism: Corvus cornix cornix; assembly: GCF_000738735.6. Taxonomy (NCBI): domain Eukaryota; kingdom Metazoa; phylum Chordata; class Aves; order Passeriformes; family Corvidae; genus Corvus; species Corvus cornix. The sequence continues at coordinate 1,849,133 of NC_046332.1, read as the reverse complement.
TGTCTAAGAGATGGAGGTTTTCTCCAGAGATTCAGCCTATCATGAGACTATAGAGATTTGGGTGATTTATCTCCAAAAGGAAAATAGCTAGAGGGAATATATCTATATGAACTTCTGCTCATGGCCCCTACCAGGGTACTGGACTTGTTTGTTTGTTTGTGCTCTGGGTTCTGGAACACAGTTTTGTAGAAATAAAAAAATTAAATCTGCCATTCTTGCTGGAAATTCTGCCAGTCTGGTGTTCCACCTTGTGAAAAAATCATGTCTGTAAGGACAAAAAGGAACAAAATACCAGGTGGGAGACCATTGGCACATGAACTGATCTTGCAAAAGGAAAGCAGCAGAGGATGGAGACACATAAAAGAGTTAAATGATTGTTTTCCTCTTGTTCTGAGCAGCAAACAGAGGAGTGGAAGGACGCTGCGTGTCTGGCAGGGTCCCCCCTGCCCTATGATTTTTTTGGCAGGCTAATTGAGGCAGCTGACATCAATGGCAGGTCAGGAACACACAAAAGAAGAGCACTGAATCTTGGCAGCCCAACCAGCAGCCAGGACACGGACATTGCGGGTTTAATTAGTGAAATAAAGTAGCAAAGCACTCGTTTTCCCCAGAGAACCTCGGAGTGAGGCCTTATCAGATCATTGTTGGAGCCTGTGTCATCGCTCACAATCTGAAAGGCTGATGATGCTTTTGTGGGCCAGGCTCTGCTGCTGGGAACAACTGAATTCCCCCAGGAACACTGCTGGAGCAAAAGAGAACCACTATCTTATGTTTTCAAAGAGGTTGCAGGGAAGTCTTTCTGGAGATTCTTTTCTAAAGAAAGCCAAGCAGTTAAACAAACAGCTCCCACACACACACACACACTCACACACTTTGTCATCCTTCTCTTGGTCATCCTTCTCTTTGTTCCACCACTTCAATGTGCTAATATTTAACAGGAAGAGCTTTTACAGAACCAAAAGGCAGTGGAAAGTTTAGGGTTCTCTCTCAGCCTTTCTGTCAAACTGATTTTCAGTGGTCAGTGCCAATGTGACTCTGCTCACAGGAGTTACTTGTGGGCTGCAGCAATCCATCAGCTGCCTTCAAACTGTCCTCTCCTTTATAAAAGCACATTTCTGGGAGTCTATAGACTGATGTCCATTTTCTTCCTTTTTTCCCCCTGACAAATGACTGTATTAGCCCACATAGCTGATTTCCGGCTCACAACAGGGTCATGATGATGTGATACTTTGTTTTAGCTAATATTTCCTAGGTGTAGAGAGAGAACCAGAATAGGCCTGTGGGCAAATATGAAAATAAACCATATCAAAATTCACATAAAAAGTGTGCAAATTTTAATAGAGAAAAAGAAATGTGGTAAAATACAGCAGATAATATAATTACTTTGATGTTTAGAAGTCAATGAAGCAAAAGATGGAGCAATTTTTTAGAGAGCTAGCAAAAACTTCACGGTCTGCTGCTGCACTTGGCTGCTGGCAGGAGTCATGAGAATTGCAGTACTAGGCAAACAAGTGGATTTTTTTTCCCCAAAAATCATTATGTAATGTTCTTAGAAATATTTTAGTTTCAAATACTAATATCATAAAACATTGTATGAGACTCGTGGTTTTATGTGTGAAGCAGCCAGAGCTGTTTGTTTCTTGGGAATGGCTGCATCAGGGAAGGTTTGCAGGAATTCTCCAGGTGGCATCAGCAAATAAACCTGTGCAAAAAATTATGTGTAGAGCCTAGTTTGAGTCACAATCAGGAATAGTAAATGTGGACTTGAACTCACAATTTTCACTGAAAATAAATACAAACTGAATTATTAATATAAAAATTGAATTAGCTGAGCCATGAATCAACCAGAGAGAGAGGAGAGAGGAGAAAAAGATGTACAGGTGCCAAGTATTGTCTTGCTGTCTGACAGAGCTGGTGTTTTCCCATAAACTACTGGATTATCTGGCCTTGTAAATGAAGTATGGAATGTCAGGATGGCATCTGCAGCCCGGATCTGTGGTCTGGGCGTCACAGCAAAGTTACAAAAACACTTGTCCTCAAGGTGCAAGTGTTAGAGCTAAAAGAGCAGAAAAGCAGTTTCATTTCTAGCTGGGCCACAACACACCTAATCTCTGGAATCCTGACAGTGAAGTGATGTTTGGGTTGGGGTTATTGGCTGCTGCACCTCTGAATGTCCTCAGTTATTTCTGCACATTTTGTGCTTTACGCACAAAGCTGAGAGAGTTGCAGCCCCTCCCCTGGCAGATATGAAAATGACATTGCCATTCCCCTCCTGCCTGCCCTCAAATGATGTCCTCTGGGGTTTTTTAACCAGGAAAGCCAATGTTTTACCAGCAAAGTCATTCCCAGGTTACAGGTCAATGATTTAAGTGTCTCTGCATCACTCCCATGGTGGTGTGCGTGACTGGCCTGCATGCTCACGTGAGACAGTTTAGAACCAGAGGTTAAATTTTAATGAAACACCTCTAACTTGATGTTCGACCTCAAATTGCTGAGGTACTGCTTCTGTGGGAATAAAGCAAGTGTCTTCTGCAGCTTTATGTTCATTCTTGATAATTGCTGTGGATAAAGGGAGGTATTTTTAAATGTTGGAGTACTGTGAGTGCTACCATTGCTGAACACTGACAGCTTTCACAGGAGAAGAAAAATCTAAGTGTAACTAAAATTCTTAATGCTTTACCACCTCTCTCTGCATCCAGTGAGTGTGTGTGGAGGTAAGGGTGTAGCTGCAGCAAAAGCAGAAACCAGGAATAACCTGTTTTGGCCTGAGTGCATGCAGAGCTTGCATTTAGAGGTCAAACTAAGGAGGGAACACATTGGGCTGCTATGCTGCTGGTCTGAGGAGAAAAATTTGGCCCTCAATTTCCCATTATTTTTTGTTACAGTGGTAAGAATACTCACATTAAATGGAGCATGAATTGGTGGTGGTTTGAGATGTATGTTAAAAAATGGGTATATGCAGCCAAAATACAGATCAGCATTTAAGAGCTCCACAGTGCTTGTTACTTGTTCTTGCCAGCAATTCAGCTATGGGGATACAATGAAGACACTCTTTAAAAGTATCATTAATAACTGAAAAAAATATTCTGCTTCTGTACATACATGATATAATATGTGTTGGGGCTCATTGCTGTAGTGTCTGACTGCATTTAGATACAGGAGAAATGGAAGAATCAGAAAAATACCTCATAATTTTAAGAGGTATTTTTAGCCCTGCTTTCAACTGTGAATGGCCAATGTGTGCAGAACTAGGTTTCTGCAGGCTGAATACTCCTATTTACTCAAAATTCTTTGTAAAATACTTTGTGAAAATGTATTTTGGTCAACTGTGATCCTCAGAAAAGTGAGGGCTTACAACTGGGTATGAATCACTTCTTGCTGCTTCTGTTTCTTGATTGGATGACAACAATTTCACCATTCAAATTCCCAGAACCAGCTCCAACAGCTTTAATATTAAAATGTGAAAATATCACCCATCATTTTGCTAAAATGTCCAAGGATAAATTTTTGACTAATGCCAATAGCACAGAAAAATAGGTGGCTTCCTGAAGTTTAACATCTGACCACTAAAATATAACCAGGCTCCCTGACTTCAGTGGGATATTAACCTGATGGAATAACTTTGAGCTAACCTGTTCTGAACTGGTTTATATCACCCCCACAGAGCCTTTTCATCTCTCTTCACAGCCCAGTGTTTCCTAAAGTTAGGATTTTGTTTCCCTGGACAAACCAGAGGTGAGGTTTGCAGGATAGCTGTAATATCAGGGCATTGAAATAATTACCTATAGAAACTTCAGATTGTGTTGCAAAAATACCGCAACATTAGATATTGTGACGTTCTGGTTCAGCAGTTATCCCAGAATCTAAGATCTGGACACTTGTTTCCTGTGTTTCCTAGATTTTCTCAGTCTCATAGGCTAAAAAATCCTGGTCTAATGGACTCTAAGAGAGAGTACCTAAGATTACCTAAGAGTGAGTAATCCCCTCTCTTAGCTGCCTTTCTTCCTTCTCCCTTTTCCTCTTGGATAGAAACCTCATTCGTGCCCTCTTCCCTCACTTGCCCACATCTCATTTTCTGTCTCCAGTACAAATCTCTGGTTTCTATTTCTTTTGCTCCCCAATGCCAGCTCTCCCTCCTGCTCTTTTCAGATCCTCTGTTCTACCTGCAATGACAGGTGCTCTAAAAAGTCTTTATCTTTCCAAAATTGCTTTTGTCCTACCCTTTTCAAACTAGTGATGGAGAAGCTGAAAAGATGGATGAGTCTCAACTTCAGTGGTGGTTCAGTGCCCAAACAAAATATGGACTAGCAGGTCTAAGAAATTTTTCCTGAGTGTGAACAAACTTTTAAAAACCTGCCTTTGCCACGATGTGGACACTATTGGGGGCTAGCAGAATATATATCTTTGACAAGAATGTCTCAGAAAAATTTGAATTATGTGGTTTGAATTCCAAGGCGTTTGGAAACATGTTGTGGAAACCTCTTTTTAAATGGTCTGGTAAAATTCTTTTCATGGAAGTTGGGTGGTATTAGGTGACCTTAAAAAGAAAGAAGCCACTACCTTCACCTGCAACCAGTCAGAAGAGAGTTTTAGTTATGGAGTCTCTCATCATACTTTGTCCTTGATAGCAGGCTCTGGTGGAATTATTACCCTGTAATTTGCAGTAAACATGATCATCAGCAGAGAAAGCTCTGAAACCACCACCTCCCTCCACTCATGCATGAAAACCCAAGCTAGCTAGGAAATGCAAGATCAAACATCTGCAAAAACAGATTTTGTGCTGCATCTTCCTAAACTGTGTTTTGTACCCGCATTAAGCAAACCACATGAACTTGATGCTATGTAACCTCATAAAAACACAAGAAATAACACATATTGCCCATGTAGAAGTGGTGGCAAGCACCAGTGAAACCTCCCTTTAATGGATGTTTAAATCATTGTGCTGGCTGTTCAGAATCTGCTCTGTATCCCATCACTGACTTATTGACAATAAAGCAAGCTGACTGCAAGGTGACACTTTTAAAGGTTCATTAGATCATCCTTCAGGGACCTATTTCAGCCTGGTCTTAAATTAATGAATGTTCATCAGGCCAGTGAAATAAATAGGTTTTTCCTCACTGGCCATCTTCCAGTTTTATATTGCCTTTATCCTTTGAATCTTGTGCAATATGTCTGGGACCTAGAGGAAGACTTTTATGATAGGATGCCAAGCACAGCTCTGAAGGAACTGTGAAGCAATGGACTGCTTTCTGTGTGGCTACTGAAGGAAAAGGGCAGGGGTCTTGTTATTTCCATTCAAAACCCATGCCAGGGAGCAGGGAGTTTAGGATTAGGGATTGACAAAGCTGGAGTTGTTGGAAATCATCTTGACTGCAATGGAACTTTCCAAGTTTAGTTTCTCTTCCTAAGGGTTGTGATGCACAATTATGGGGGTTATGTCAGCTGAGCTGACTGCAGTCCAAGGATCTGATGCAGATGCAGGAGGCAACACAATCCCAGCAGCAGGGGCTGCAGAAGGGTCACTGGGTTTGGTTTGTGGAACAGATGGCATTTCCAAGAACAAACGGATGGCGGGGCTAAATATCTCTGACAAAATAATTTGGGTGAAAGGATGAGTTGGAGAGCTTGGTGGAGTGCCTAGAAAAAATAAGAAGTCAAAGCACACAGCCATGTCTCCAAGGTGCATTAATGAGCTCCCTTATTTGCTGGGGAAATTGCCCATGGAGACAAGTTCATGTAAATAGTTGTTATCTTTTTAAATGTTGCCAAAGGCTGGGGGAAAAAAAATCAACCCCATTTGAGGAGTGCAATAAAAGAGGAACTGTTGGAATTATCATCACTAAACTTGCTGAGTTTTGGACAATGCTTTGAGGGACATGGGGTGATTCTTGGGGTGCCCAGTGCAGGGCCAGGAGTTGGATTTGGTGACATCCCTTCCAGCCCAGAATATTCTATAACTCTAAGTGAGTAAATGCACTCAAAAGATTGTCCCTGCAGGATAGAAAGGAATCAGGAGAGCTGGACATGCAGCACCTGTGGAGTAGCACAGATCTTTTGAGTGTCTGAAATCGTGTCTGAATCCAGCTGCTGCTGGATCAGAGGTGGTGACAAGGAGCCCCAAAAGGCACAGAACAGCACAGCCAGAGGGATGGCTGGGTGAATCTGGTCATCCTGGCCACAGGAGGAAACTCCTCCCACCCACAAATGAGTTACTTTAAACCCTCCCTTCTCTTCGTGGTAGCTTTTGTCTCATTTCTACAGACATCCCTCCATGTCTGGGATTTTCAGGGACCTCTGAAAGGCATTTAAATACCTAAATACTCATTTAAATATCTGACTGTACAGACATTGCCCTTGAATTGCAAATGGGTGAGGATTGTTTGCATAGCTGCTGGGTAGGAAACAGACATCAGGAGCATTATTTTGTTCAGGATATTGCTTGTAGCTCACTCAAATAAAGAGTTTTACCAAAAAAAGGAAAAAAAAAAAGAAAATGGAGGGCAGCCCAGTGAAGAGAGATAAAGGAAAACACACGGCTTCTGTGGGGAGTTTTTCCTGGAAATCTTTAATAAGTTGATGTGTTCTAAGTGGTAAAGAGAGTTCCCTTCTTCCCCCAAATGGAGAAGTGTACAGATGGTTAAGGGCTCTGCCCAAAGGATAGAAAGGGGGAATTGTTTAAGCAGACAGATGTTAGAGGGGTAGCAGAGCAGAGAGAACAAAAAAGGAGAGAGGACACAAACAGAAACAGGGAGGAAAAAAAATATAAATAAAAAATAGATAAGGAAAATATTTATAGACACTACTATGGCAACAAATAAAATAGGCTAGAACCAAAGGAGCGATAATATGTCTGGGAAAATAATGCATGGTGCCCAATCAAAGGAAGAAGAATGACTGAAAGAATTAAAGGTGCATGAGGAGGAAATTTAGAATTTCTTGGCTTGAAACATAGGAAAAACCCCTCAGATTTATCACTTTTATGCAATAGTAATATGCCTATCAAACTCTATGTGATGACAATGAAAATTCCAAGTGATAAACCTGATTTATATTTTTGTTTTCCTGTACTGCCAGCCAGTTAAGGTCATCTAACTTTTTGGCACAACTCAGCTGACTTCTCTGTCCTTTGTATACTGAAATAAAAGTATCTCTGGCCTAAAAACATGACTTTTTTTTTAAGAAAGAGCATAGGTATTAAAAAGAAAAAAGAGCAGAAAGAAAAAAATTAGAAATTACTTGTGGCTTAACTATGTTTCAGCTGCACAGTGCTGATAAATTGTGGTAACGACGTGCAATAGAATGCATTTAATGTTATGAGTGACATGAAGGTATTGCGTGATTTCAAATATTTAGCATCAATACTTTGTCCCTTGTTACTCTTCTCTGGTGCCAGGTATCTAAAGTTTTACAGTTGGAGTAAGATTGAAGATTTAGCAGTTAGGCAGCACTTCAGGGGATTTTTGAACATGGATTATCCTATCAACATCATTGTCAAAATTTAGTGACAGCTGGATAATTTCTGATACACCTGAACTGTGTTTTATATACCAAGCATGAAACGAACCTTTTGTGGAGGAATTCTGTAGCAATGTTTGCTTCTCTTTTTTATTATTAAATTCATATTCCTTTACATTTTCCAGTTAGAGCCAGGTGAGAGGCAGAATTGCCAAAATACATAAAAGTATGGGTTCTTCTGGTATTTTTGGCCTCATTTGTCCTATTTTGGCACTTTATCTTGGCTGTAATGGATTTACATTTCTGTCCTTTAACATTTCTGTGGTTTTTCTCCCAGTTTGCAATTCTTCTACATTTTGGACCACTTGTTCTTCTATCAGGATTTGTCCATCTCTGATTGGCTCTCTTGCCACAGCATCTCACATTACACACAACATGAACATATAATAAATACCAATTCACTACAAAAATATATACAGGGGGGGAAAAAAATCATTCTTGCCATAGTTTCCTGCCTTCTCTGCCCTGTGTCCCCTGAGTGACTCTCACCTCCTCCCCAGCAGCTCAGATGTGATGAAGCACTCTCACAGAAGGATTCCTTTTAAACCCCAGCTGTTTATTTTGGCACATTCCAGGAGCAGGAATCTGGTGCTTAGGAGAGGAAGGGGTAACCACATCACAGGGCTGAGCAGAAGGGCTGCCAGCTGTGCTGCAGGGCAGCCCTGCAAGGCAATCCCTGGCCTTGCCTCCCCTTGTGCTCACAATTTACCTTGCAAACTCTCTTGGAGGTAAGGCTGAGGAACAGCATTAATAATAAAACAAACAAAACAAAAAAAAAATAGAATATCTTCTTCTAAATGTTATTCTGATGATTTTAGGAAAGATTGGTGAACAGTACATTTAGAAATTTCAGTATTTAAGTGTTCTCAACTGACAAAAGACTTTTTACTTCATTCTGTGCTGAAGCCTTTTAGCTCAGTGCTCCCCATTCTGTATTTTTCATATAAAATAAAGGGAGGAATTTATTTTTTAGCATTATTTTATTAGTATGCTTTAGAATGTCAAGGCAGAATCAAAGGGAAGGAGGCTGTGGAAATGTCAGTAATTTTGTTGCTTCAAATTCTCCACATCTTCAGTTTTTGGTGTGTTAAGGTGTTTATAGATCATATACACACAGAGAATTACTTATGTTGGCTGGGTTACAAAACTGGATAAAAAAATAGGAATTTGTTTTAGAAGCCTAAATCTGAGAGCAGTCTAGATCTTGAAAGTTGTACAAAATTGTGAGGGACTCAAACCCCTTGCAGCATATGGTATGTGTCAGATAATCCAGTTTGGGGTGGGACCAAGGACATAATGAAGATATCTACAAAGACATCACTGGAAATATCTACAAAAAATGCAGTTGATCTCAGAACTTGAGGTTTGTTTTTCAGTTATTTCCGTGAGTTACTGCGGTGGTAGTGCCATCTATAACCAAAATTCTCTGAGGTACACAGAAGTTATAGAGAGTCAGTGCCTTTTTCTCATTTTTCTATATTTCTATATTCCCCTGTTTACCTCCCACTATGGGTTATACCTGCCAGGGTGTAAACATGGCAGTTTGTTGCTCCATTTGCACACAACGACTGGGATATAATCTGGAATTCTTCTCTTTATAGTCTCTGATTTATAGAATTATAGTCTCTGATTTATTCTCCTAAAGACCTGATCTTTTCATAAAGGTCAGTGTCACTCCTTTGAGTCTTGGCAGCAGCATTTCCAATTGCATCTTTGCAAAAATAATTTTCAAAAAGAGTAAGATAATTTCCAAATTTAGCAAGGTAGTACAGTTTGCTACCTTGGGTGAGGTGTGGGGTGTTTAATGCCCTCAACCCAGACATACAGTTTGGAAAGAAGCTCTTAGCTCGAGCAGACAAATGCACTTGTGGCATTTGGATACAGCAAACCAAACCAGCTCAGGGGCACATTCTGGCAAGTGGGAGATTTTGTTTGGGAGCTGTACTAGACACTCCTTTTGCTGGATTCTTTTCATTTTAAACAGTGAAGCTGCTTCAGAGTTTGTTTAGCGATTTCTGTTATGCTTGTATAACATGTGTTCGTGCTGATGTGGAGGCAGCAGGTTTGCATTTCACTTTAATGGCCAAGTGTTTTTCTAAGTCTTGTTTTAACACACGCAGAGCCCTCACACTGTTCAGTGCTGCTCTGCTTCTCAGTGAGCAAAACCGGTTCTTCCAGACTCCCCAGATTATCACATCCAGGGTTATGTCATATCAGGAACAGTCTTTTGAGGATTTTGAACCCAGAGGTAACCTGAATTTTCAGTCTTGCCAGCACTATTACTCAGCCAGCTGTGTCATGCACTGCCACAAAGGCAACAGAAACAAATGCCTGGTACGGACAGTACCTGACATTCTAAACACCTGGCAGAGATTAAATTGACCAAAATTAATGACAACCTTTTCTGCATTTGCCTTTCTCAAGTCTGTCAAGCTATCTAAAGGAAATACAGGCTTTCTACCAGTAAGGGGTTTTTATTTCTGAGGTCAATTTTTAAATTTATCTCAACATCAACAGGGCAAGAGGAAACAGCCTCAGTCTGTGCCGGGGAGGTTCAGGCTGGACATCCAGAGGAATTTCTTCACAGAAAGGGTTCTCAGGCACTGGAAGGGGCTGCCCAGGGAGTGGATTTCCTATTCCTGGAAGTGTTCAAGGAAGGACTGGATGTGGCACTCAGTGCCATGGTTTAGATTGACATGGTGGTGTTCTCTCAAAATTTCTTGGGCAAGTTTAACAAGTTCTGCTTGCAGAACTCCTATATCATGGTGCTCTTAGTATCTTAAATTATATGCATGGATGTCTTCCATATATTAAACACAAGGTACAGAGGCGAGAATGTCTCTTTCCTGTGCTCTGAAATGAAAACAAACCCAGCTTCTGTTCCGAAGTGTTTCCCTACTACACAGTCTACCGAGTTTTTGTTGCCCCAGTCTTCACTCACACCAAGGAAGACAGAGAATTACAGGTCTGGGTATCAGGAACAGGAAGAACAAAAGGACACATTCACATGCATTCACACAGATGCATAACACAAAAAAATAGTGTCTAATATTCCTGAGAATCTTTCCTCTGGCCAAGTGATAGATATATAGACATAGATATATTACAATAGATGATATGGTGTATCCAGATTTCTTTGCTTAACTATAAAGCTTGCAACTCTTAAGATTTTCTGGGAAGCAGAGACCACATACCTACCTATTTTGTTGCCTGGATTGTTTTGAGAGTTCTTAAGCACCTTCTTACTTGGAAAGACTGGGTGGCAAGTCAGAAACTGTGTATATTCCATGTAGGTCTATGTTCTAGGTGCAGTAGTATTGCCAACACTGAAGACTGATGAAGTTAAAAAAGAATCTTTAAAATTAATGAAAAATTTCAGTATTTCAGATGTTGACAGCTAGATCCAACAGGCTGTTGGTGAAATTAAGGCATTGTCAGGTGTGCTGACAAGTCTTCCTGGCTTGTATTCAGTTGCTGTCTATCAACTTGTTCCCAAATTTTAAAGAATTTTGGATGTCCTTCCCAAATTTAACAGCACCTAGTACATTGGGATCCAAGCCCATAACTGGGGTTCGTGGGCACTTTGATAATTCAAGCGGTAGTAATAACAATAAATTACACATTTTCAGTAGTGGTGAAAAAACATAAGGACAGCTCATGTGTCCCAGGCCACGGCAAAATGTTTAATCCACAGTAATTAGAAACCCCAGAAGTGATTAATTCCTAATGAGAAAAGTTTGTGCATGAGCAGCCGTGCCACTGAAATGTAACACAGTGTTTCAGTGTGAGCACCGTGTACAGACACTTCTACACAAATGTTCCTTACTGCTGACAGAAATAACATCTCCTCCTGCAGCCTGGATTTTTAGAACTGGGTCCCCCATGTCAGTGACACATTTGGAGCAGTAGATTTCATCCAAGTTCTTGCCTTGTCGGCTTTTGAGCCCTGCAATTTCTCCTGACGATGCTCCTTGCCCAAAAGCTTTCTCCTGCAGCAAACAAAGTAATCAGATTTCAGGAGGGCTGGGTTGTTGCACACTTCCATGTAGCTCTTGGAGGAAGCTCCTGAAGGAAATAGAAGTCTGTAACAAGCTCCAAATTTCCTTCAGGGCCCCTGGTTCTCTGATTTAATCTTGACAGAGTCAAGACTTTCAGCCATTCTTCAGACAGAAATAGGCTGTGGCATCAAATTCCCTTCAAGAACTTTGTGCTGATCTCTAGTACAGCTAAATAGATTTCCTCCCACCTTTTGTGAGCTCCCTCTCATACCACCAGTACTGAAAATTTAATCTCACAGATGCAATAGCTGACACTTTTTAGAACTTGGAAGAATAATCTAAATGAAATACCACATTCTCAATGAGGCATTTTGTTCTGAGCTTCTTTATATTTGAAATTTACTTTTAAATGGCTAAAACAGAGGAAGCCTGTTGCTAAATTGGTCTCCTCAGTAATTTTTGATTATTGATTAAATACAATAATTTTCCTATATATCACTCAAACTCTCTTTTGCTTTCTTCCAAATTCGCAAGAGGCATATGCTAGCATTTTTTCATTTTGCAGAGGGAAGTTACATTAAATTCAGACCACATTTTTTTTCTGGGGAAAAAAATGCATAAATAATTCTTTCTTTTAAGAATAGTTCTTCAGCACTTGTGTGTTATGTAAGATTCATATGTCCTTTAACCCACTCCCTGGAGGTTATCCAGGAGATGGCATCTTACAATAGTTCCCAGGACTGCTCAGTTGAAAGGAAAGACTGTTTTTTCCTCCTAACCCCATCTGTAAGGATGGGAACCTTAAACAGCATATCCTCAGAAGATATGAGAATCATGGCACTATCACCATCTTGATAAAGGAGTCCAATTAAAATGCTATGTCATGCTCCATATTCCAAATTAATTCCTGCTATCCTCAGTATGCCTGTTTGGAGCTCACAGTTGGGAGAGGTAGGGAAGAGTTTCCCCCAGCTGCAGCAAACTCAGGTTAAAATCATTTAATGATGTAAAATTTTTTCTCAACATGCCTTGAAACCTTTCTGAGCCTGGAAGTAAAAAGATAAAAGAAGTAGAGATAGAACAGATTTATGTTCTCACATCTCTGAGATAGCAACAGGTTTACCCTAAATGAAGTGTCTAGAATCAGGATGTCATTAACAATCCAATTGTGTTAGAACAGACAAGATATTTGTATTTATATTCCTCTCTTTCAAGGTGTTTCTGGTTATACAGATACACGTCTTCACCTTCATATATCTATATATATATATGTTTTTGATTTCTTTTAAATTCATACGTTCGATTGTTCCAAGACAGTCCAATCCCATTTGTGGGATGTTCTAAGTGGTTGTGGTCTAGGTCAATAATGCCAGGGGAAATGCAGAGGTCTGACAAGGAACCTGGAAATCACATTGGGGTGACAATAACGGTTGAGGCTTCTTCACAAACTTTGGGGAAAAAGCAAAAAGGTCTTTGCTACTGTTTTTGATGTGCCCCTAAAACTTGGCTGTTACACTTAGAATAGTTACAGGAAGCTGTGAAAGAAATTGTAGTTTGGACTCCTGTTTTCTTTATAATTTATTAGGATAAGAGAGCCTGCTAGGGGTAGAGACAGATTTCTTTATATACTTTAAAAAGCTACAGTCAGGTTTGTTTTGAGTTAAATCAAGAGCTATATGATCTCATGAAGATGTGAGATGCTTACCAGGGCTTGCCTGAAGCCTTTAGGGATTGAGTTTTACCCAATTTATTCCATTAAAAAGCACTTTATTGTCAGCCATTAAATTTGTCAGAACAGAAATTGCTCAGTGGCAAACATTAAGTAGATTTATCACTGACTCATCAGATCTCCTCTGGTGTTTTTCTAATCCCCATTGATAGCTTTGTTTCTTTCTAAATCAGAAGACAAAAAATGTTCCAAATCCAGCAGGTGGAACAATTTTTGATTTTTATATTAATTTTAACTGAAAGTTTCATTGAAAGTGAGACAATGCAGAGGTCAATAGGCAAAGTCGTTCATCATATTACTAAAATATCAAGGAAGTGGGATTTTAAACTCACTGCTTCCTTCTGCAAAGGTAGGATGAATCAAAAAGTGTTTTTAATGGATGAAAAAATTGGCGTGCATGACTTGCTTTTTATTATGAACATATGTGGCAAGTGCTAGAGGAGAGGAGAGTTCAATGCTCATAAAAGGTGCTTATTTTCAAATAAACACTTCCTTGTTGTGAGAAATAATCTGCAGATGAACCACCAGAAAGCACAGAGCCAGGAGTGGCTTCAGCTGGATAACTTTCCAGTTTTTCCAGAAGAGAATCATTAAATCACAGAATGGCCTGGCTTGGGAGGGATTTTAAGGCTCATCCAGTGTCCATTTTCTGGAAGTCTTTTGAAGGTGGGTAGCAGGCCCTGGGCTCAGAAGTTGACATGATACACAAACCCATTTTCTTGTCGGGGGTGTTCATCAGGGTAATTTCATAGAATCCCAGAATGGTTTGGTTTGGGAGGGGCTTTAAAGCTCATCCAGTGCCACCCCCTGCCATGGGCAGGGACACCTTCCACTGTCCCAGGCTGCTCCAAGCCCCGTCCAGCCTGGCCTTGGGCACTGCCAGGGATCCAGGGGCAGCCACAGCTGCTCTGGGCACCCTGTGCCAGGGCCTCCCCACCCTCCCAGGGAACAATCCTTCCTAATATCCAATCTAATCTAGGGAGAATGTGGGGCTGCTGCTGAATCATATGGGTGTCCTGGTGAAGGAAAACATAGAGAAGGTGGAATTACTGAATTACTTATTGACCTCAGTTGTCACTGCTGAGGCCAGCTCTTGGGAGGCCCAGAGCTCAGAGGCTAGAGCAGGCCAGAGAAAGGAACCCTCCCAGAGAAAGGAACACTTCCTCCTGGGTTACAGATCAGCTTGGCACCCACAAATCCGTCAGTCCTGGTGGGATGCACCCACGGATGCTGAGGGAGCTGTCAGATGTTGTTGTTCTGCCACTCTCCGTCGTCTTTGACAAATCATGGAGAAGGGGAGAGGTGCCTGATGGTCGGTAGAAGGCCAAAATCACTCCCATCTTCCAAAGGGGCAAGAAGGAGAACCTAATGAAGTTCAACAATGTAGAGTGAGGTAAAATATGCCTGGATGATCTGCCCTGTGTATTGAATAATGTATTTTGGACATATTCAATCTGCTTTTCTTCACTCACTACCCATGGGCAGGTTGTGATTTCCTCAGATTAATTCCTCAGATTAATTCCATGTCATTTCGTTCAGGTTTTTGAAATGTTTTGGATTGAACCTGCATCCCTTTTTCAGCAATTAGTAGAGAGAATGTTCACTTGCTTCATATTCATTGGAGAAATTCAACAGTATTTTTGCCATAAACACTTTCTTGAGTAAATATAAAAGGTGCTTTTATTAGTAAATAAATCATCAAAATTCCACACTCTTTCATGACAAGAAGACAAGGTCATTGCAAAGTCTGCAATAAATAAAAGCACCATGCAACTGAAAACATTTCATTTCAAATAATATCTGTAGAATATATTTTTAACTTTTGAATTAGGCAGCAGGTCTAGAAATTTTTGATTGGAAATGAGTTCAAAGGCTTACTTTCAACGAAGTGGTAAGTTTCATTGAAAAAGGAGTCATTTGCCCTGGTCTGTTGGAAAGAAACACACACAGAAGATCAATTTATTAGCTGAAACATCTAGAAAAGAAAAATTAGGAGATATCCCACAAAGATTTTTCTGATAGTTCCCAAAAGGTCAAAGCTATGAAAACATTCACACTGTATATTTAAATCTAATTAATTTTCACAACCACATTCAGTTATCTAGTGCTTGTTAAGGCTTAAATTATTATTTCTAAGAAGGATCATCCCTTGCAAGGGATCCAATTTTTGATTTACCTATATTGAGACAAAAAGTGGGACAAAGAAATCTGTTCTTCTTCTTTTCCTGTGGTAAGTTTGCCTACTGTCATATGAAAAAAGAGTTTTGGGCAAAGGCTCAAGAAAGCTGGTGAACAGACTTTGTATTTTTAGACCGTGAGTGTTAATGCAACTGCAAAACAATGCACTATACAAGTCACTAAATAGGACACAGACATTGGAATACACAAATTACCCAAAAAGGGGACCAAGGAGATCAAAAATGAATTTTACAGATGACTCTGGAGAGGAAATTAAGTATTTTAGTAAGACAAAAATAGACTAGAATAGGCATTTGGAAACAGGGAAATTACTACAGTGTTTGCTTGCAAATTCCCTGCAGCGCTGCCTTGGAATGGAGCAGGATTTGTCTTTTTTTCCTGGTCAGAACCCCTGAATGTACCTGTTCCTCAGGTCAGGAGAAACCAGGCTTAGGTGGTTTCCCACATGATAAGAACAGCACAGAAAATTCATGGTTCTGGGGTTTTTTTTCTCATGAGACTTTTAAGACTGCAAGAAAGATTTCAGCTCCCTCCTGTCAACCCAGAAAGCCTTCCTTGCATTTAAATTTAAATGCACTGCTTATGATAAAACTGCACTTGGGATCTGTGAATCAGATTTTAAAGTTTTATTTCCTATAAAGTACCCACTGCATGAGTTGATTTCCTTGGGATTGTGGTGATAAGGAGGAGGCTTTGATACGCACGTGCCAGATGAAGAATTCCTACAGAATTACCTGGATTATGCTCTTTTTTTAGGGTGCCTGTTGAGCCCAGGTGCCTTTTAGGGACCTAACAGAAGGAATTAAAAAATAGCTAAAAACATCCTTGCCAGTAAAATCATCCAACTGTGAATTATTAGGTCAATCAAACAGGTATGAGAAAATAGTCAGATTATTGTAGAATTAAATACACACATTTTTCATTTCTATCAAAAATAGGAATTCTGTAATTACTTTGAGGCAATGTAACCAAGCTTAGAAACTCCATCCACTTGGGAACTCTCGTGAATCTTCTCAGTTATGGTAGTGCAAACAGGAATTGCCTTTCTTTATTTTGATGAGATAACAATGGGGTAATTATAAGGGTTCTGGGCCCATTTGTCACCTTTAGCATTATTATTTGTTTGATAGGATTATAGAATGGCTTGAGTTTAGAAATCAAATCACTACTGAATACCCATAGTCATAGGTGCAATTCATTTGTGTTTTCTTGTATATGGAGAACAACAACAACAAAGGTAAATATTTAAATTAAATAAAAAAGAAAACCATAAAAGTAAATGCTGCCTTAAACATTTAGGCAGTGAAGAAGTTACATTCTGCTAGAGTACAGGAAAGGAATAGCACAGGAAAGGGATGGCACAGGGATGTTTTAAGTGGCATTTCATTTATCCAGATTCTCTAAACTATGAGCTTTAAGGTGGATCCAAGTTTAATTTTAGAAATCAAATGCTATAACTAGAAGCACTCGAGGGCTGGAGAGGGGGAGGACAGGAGAGGGAACTGTTTCTGGAGTGCACTGCAAATAGCTCTTTGAATCAACAGTATGGTAACAATTAGCCAGTGGTCCTTTTTTATTTTGCTGGATTTTGAAAACCATAAAAATAGATTATGAGTAAGCCTGGTGTAAGCCAAAAGTTACATTGCAACAGCTGCATTATCCTACCAATATACACTAATTTTATCAGATCTATTCACAACTTGCTGCTAATATCTCACAGGTGGTAAGGACAAGGCTCAGATTCCTCCTTCAGGGAGGAATTCTCCTGTGATATTTTCAGCTTCCACCTTCTATTTCCCACACTTACATCTGAATAGAAGGAAAGTTGCATGGAAGCAATTCATTTAACAAAGCAATAAATTAAGTTCTGGTGCACATCCTTTATTGTTTCAAGATACATGGAGCTTTCAGAGACCTTTGGAATCAAAGTCTTCTTCATGGGATTTTCTTAGGAATTTTGGATTTGTAAGCCATACAAATCACCTATCAAAAGCAATTTCCAATGCTTACATTTTTTTATGGAAAGTGTCTTCAAAAGGCTGATCCTTGGAACTTTTATAACTGTGTATTTTTAGCCCTGCTAACAGGTACCTTGTCGATGTCTGGTTTATTGATTAGCACCTCATCTGCCTGCATGTTAATTAGTGTTCAACTTCACTATCATATCCAAAGAATTGTCAGATTTGGGAGGGTTTTTTGTTTCTTGGCATTTTTGTACCCCTGGTTTATACATTTTTAATGTCAAGTTAGTGCCGATGGAAACAATTTGAAATGCTAAGGAGCAGAACCAATTAATATCTGGAATGCTGAAGAAAAGAACTCCAGGGTATTTCATTTGATGTATGTTGGAGTAAAATCAGTTTTATTAATAACTGTTTGGAAAATAAAACTGTTAACGTTGAAGTCTTAAAATATAGATTTTTTTTTATAGATGGCATAATTTGGAATTTATTTTAAGCAACATAGTCAAGTTCTTTCATTTTCCAGTATTTAATGATTGAATTTGGATTGTTCTCTGTTGATTTTTGAAAACTATTTGTCCCCACCTTGGCCATATCAACAAGGTGAGATGTACAGCCTCACACCTGGCACGTTCTGCTCCTACATGACTCTCATAAGAAGCATTTTAATTCTTCTGTGCTTTAAAAAGTCTTACAACCAGCTTGGGCACTTCCAGGGATGGGGTAGCCACAGCTTCTCTGTGCCAGGGCCTTCCCACCCTTCCAGGGAGGAATTCCTTCCCAACACACATTCATTTATTTATATACACAACTCACAAGCAGCATGTCATGGCCATGATAACATGATAAACATGTCTCGGGTGTTCTTCCACGGACTTCTGAGTGAAGTGCTTTTAGAATAGCAGGGATACGTATCTAATTAATCTTGTGCTTTGTTTTGGGGGTTTCTGGGGCCTTGGTTGAATGGGTTTTTCTCTTTCCTAAGTACCAGTGGGAGCAAAGTGCTTTTCATGCATTCTCTCCTTTAAATGGAAGGGAGATTTGTTGAGGGATATGGCTGGTACCTGCAATTCTGGCCCAAGATCTTTGTCAAGCTTCCGGCATTCTTAATGAATTGCAAATGGGAGAGGGAGCCCTTGAAACAGATCTGTGATATAATTGACTCAAGACAGCCTCCTGGAAACTTTTTTTCGCTTGCTCCTATTCAGCTGTTTCCTAAGCACGTGGGCCAAACATTTTAAGATATTTAGGAGTGAGTGGGTCACTTTACTGTGGATTTTCCCCTTTCATAGGGACACTTCTTGCCTTACATCATTGTCAAATTAACAAAGCTGGATATAGCTGAAGCTCGTAAAAGGACAAGCATTCAGAAACTAAGGACAGAGCAGAAGAATTTTCAGGCCTCTAGGGAAATACAGGACTGATCAAAAATGATATCCAGCTATTTTTCCTGGATTTGAGGGGTAGGGATGCATTTGCTGCGTAGACAAAGGTGTGAAAGGACATGAAGAACACCCTGGTAGCAGTTATCAAGAACAGCGTGTTGGGGTCTGGGTGCATTTTCAGGGCAGCTTCTTGAGGAGTCAGAACCATCAGTGGACAACTTTTCACAGACTCTCTGTCCAAGCTGAGTCCTTGGTGCAGTTGTTTATGGTAAATATTATCCACATTGGTTAACTGTTATGTAATGGTTGCTTTATCAGCAATGTACAGCAGCAAGGAAGAACAATTACGTTGAAACAACATAATTGCTTTCTGTAGCAGGGGGGAATTTGCTAACACCATATCTGCAGTGAGGACAGGGCTACTGAGGGAACTGCTTATGCCTTTGTTTCCCTCTGAATATGCTGATGGTTTTAATTTTCATCACATAGCTCCTCACTTTCTCCCCTCTGGATTCCCTTTGTGAGGATCCAGGGAGCGAGGTTCTGGCTGGAATTTTATTTCTCCAGGCAGACCTTGCACACTGAGTGTTGTCTCTCCAAACCTTTGTTGTTCACAGGCTCTGATTTTCAGTACATGATGTTAAGTACCTCCATGAGGAAATTGGGCAATGTCAGTAGTTAGCTGGACCTCAGTCACAGAAACCTCAGAGCCCCATGAAGGCTGCTTTGATGACACTCTCAGCTTTTTCTCTTCTCACTAAAGCAGACAGAGGTGCCAGTCTCAGAGTTCCCTGCTGTCTCTGAGAAATTAATTCTCAGCCTAATTGTCTAAGCCTTGTGATAGTTTAATAGTTTAAAAAAATGTAGCACAAAGCCTGCATGATAGTGTCTCCTTAGAAGTCTTAATGAACTTGGATGAGAATTACTCGTTTCCTTTCTCTGTGGAAAGGCACAAAAACTTGATTTTTATGTCTTCCACAAAGCTATTAGGTCTGTACCTAGGAGATGGCAGTCTTGTTATTCATCCAAACAGGAAAAGAGAAATAATCTTGACCTCCAGTTATTACAGAGGAAGGACCTTAGACACAAAGTTTCTGCATGTGTGCCATTGTCAACGAATAAACATTTGTGTTCCCAATTCCTATTGGGTATTCAGTTCCTACTGAGCATAAATATCTCCTGAAGTTCTGGAAAGAACAAAATTTTTGCTACAGCAAACACCAGAAGGAGCTTTTCAGTTCTTCTCACGGCTGGCACGGTTGCCTGTCCTGTTTTGCATTCCTCCCCAGTTTAAAGAGTTTTCTCTTTGTCGTTTCTGTTGTGTTACAGTTTCCAGACTCTACTCAAAATACCATTTGCACATTTAAATCCACTTCAACAACTGCTTGTAGACAGACTGAAGGAAAGTGCAACAGGAAAAACAATCCATGCTGTCATCAGAAAACCTTTCCAAAACTTTGAGAAACAGCAGAGATCTTGCTGGAAGCGAAGGTGCTCTGCTTGAAATGTAATCAGTTTTCCCCTTCAGCTTTTCTTTTTTCCTTATGGACAGCTACCCTCACTGCACCTTCAGCCACCACTAAATCTATATGAAATTAATCCTCTTCTAATGAGTTTGTACAGAAAAAAAAAAAAGGGGGGGGGGAAAAAGCGTGGAAGCAGGGAGGTGGGATTTAGGCCAGTGTAGTCTATTAAATTTTTGTAGCCCTGTAATTATTTTTGTCTACTGAGTCCTCCCAGCCCCACCAATGTGTCAAGACTTTATTTGTCCTGTAATAGCAGCAATCAGGGGCAGCAAACTGTACATAGAGGTGCAGCTCAAAGAGACCTTCAAGATTATCTGGTCCAACCCTTACCTCAGCACCGCCACAAGCACCTCACCCCTAAACCATAACCCTGGTGTCACATCCAGAAGGATTTAAAAGGAGTCTCAGCAGACAGACAGAAGTGCTTGTGTCAAGATGCTGCATTGGCCTGCAAACATGAGGATTAGCCTAAGTGCTTCTGGTGCCACCGCTGGAAACTTGGAAGTGGGAATTGGAAAGTCACCTCTGATGATGTAAAAGTCAAAAGAATTCAGTTTGAGTAAGATCTTAAGAGAAATAGCTCTACAAGTTCAGCACTCACAGGATTTTGTAGGCAAACCAAAGCCACATATTTGTGTTGGTGACACCATTTCTAAGGTAATGTACCTCACAATCTCAAGAGAAATCCTTAGTTTAGACCTGTCACAGATGAAATTACAGCTACATGGGTATGACTGGCTCAGAGTATGCAAAAATCTGAAAAAATCCTCTAAGTGTGCCCTTCAAATTAGAGATTGATATGCAATGAGGATCTTAAAAATTGAACTGAGCAGGGCTATTCATGAAACTGATGTGATCTGTCAGTGTGGTGCTGGGTGGAGAAACTGAGACGAGGCAGAAGCTCCTTCCCTCTGGAAAAGGGATTTCTAAATCTTGCATGTCTGCATCACTGAAAGAGCAGGAATGTGAAGGAGTTGCTAACTGGAAAAGGGCTGGGTTTGCTTTTGCTGTCAAACCTGGCTCTTGGTGGAAGGTCCTACCAGCAGGTGACATGGGGCTGGCAGCAGGAGCCTGAAGATGTGACACTCCTGATGCTGTCTGATGACTGAATCCTAGGGTTCCTAGTTTTTAACACTTAGTAATCAAAGAGTCTCCCTTTAATGAGAGCTTTGCTGGAGTGCAAGGACACAGAGTTCCACATCTCATCGAGCAGCTCTGAACCAAACATAAATTCTCCTTTCTTACAGTCTCATTTCTTGCATCATTAACCCATTTGCTTTTCAGAGACTTCACTTTATGAACTTTTATGAGCTTTTTCAATCTCTGAACCAATTTCTCTGAACTTTGTCAATCTCTGAACCGACTTCTCTGAACCAACCCTGTTCTTATGGAATTTCTTTGCTTATGGGACAGAATGTCAGTCCTCCAGTGAAAGATTTTTTTGTTCTGTACAAGATTTTTACAAGCCTCAAATATATTTGGGGGTCTTATTTGAGTATTCTGCCCTTTCTTGAGGAATTAGGCTTCAGTGCAGGAGATCATTGTAGATTCATTCCAATGGGTTTTGCACTGTTGACTAAAGTCATTTCCATGAGAGGAGCTTTCAGAACTTTTTGTTGTTGTTTGAACTTCTCACGCAAAACGCGACATAAAACCTAACAAAGGGAACAGATTGTTTATGACTGTAGCTTTATTTATTATTAGTCTAACGTTGCTTTTGATTTATTTGGTGCAACAAAAATAACAGCTTTCTGTGCTAGAGACAATTAATTTTACGCTCTGGAAAATCTGGTGTGTTTTTGCAACATCTGAATCCATTTCACAGTAACAGATTCAAATGTCATGAAGTCAAAAGCTGCCACAAAGAAGACGAAAATTATAAATATCAAGGGCATGTTTGTCACTTCTCTTATCTAAGTTAGCATTCCAGAAGACTTCTCAGCCATAAGCATTTGCTAGTTTTTTTCTTTTTGCTCTTTTCCTGCTAAAAGCAGCACTCTGTATCTTCAACTACTCTACATTAAAAAGAAAAAAACCTGACTTCCCAAAGCCCCTCGCTGCTGCCTTGAAATAATTTCCACTTGTGGTGTCTACCTCAAGGGACAACTTTTAGGAAGTCTTAAAAATTATTACGTAACGATGTTGAATGATAATGGCTTGAATTGAAAAAAATCTCTTGCCTGGAATTCCTTTAATGTGGCATGAATTGAATCTTATGCTAAACTCTTCTTGGATTTTGTTTTAATCTCCAAGCATTTAATTCTCCCATATCTCCACATGGTCCCCACTATGACAGCAGGACTTGAATAATGGTACATGATATGTTTGACTATGATACTATAAAAATTCACATTAAATTTTCCAAGAAATGCTGACTGCCATATTTTGGTCCATTTTCCAAAAATGATGAACAGCTGTCTCAATTCTGGATAAAACTTTGTGATTACCAGGTTTTTCTGGACAGCAGTGTTGGATTTCTCAGCCTAATGCTGGTATGTCTGAAATTTTGCTGGACAAATTCTAGAGAAATTAATAAATCACCGCTCCAGTGGTGGCTGTGTCTCCTCAGCTACACATGGGGCTACAACTGACCCCAGTTTTTCTCAGCTGGGCTGGGGGAAGACTCCTCATGCAGCAGAACTTTATCTACATGGAACAGACTTTGCCAGACACTCCTTATCGTGCAGTTGCAAAGCCAGTTGCCTAGAAATGACACGAAATGGAATGACATCATGGAACACTTCCCCTTAAAACTGCAATATTCCGCCAGAAGAACTGGCTGTGGAACTGCCTGGCTCACCTACCTGTCTTTTGAACACGTGCCTGCTCCAAAACTACATGGATTAAAGAACAGAAACTGCCTTTACTCAAATATGCAACTAGATGTGAACACCATGCCAGGAGTGAATTACCACATCTGCTAATCTCTCCACCTCATGCAGCAGCTCCATCCCAGGGAGCCTCTCTCCACAGGGCTGGACGTTCCAGGCATGACATCACTGGAAATGGTGCCAGATTAAATTACACATGGGCAGATGGATAACACAGGATTCAGCAGATTCTTGACATGAACACAGTCTTTGTGCTTTCTGCATCTATGGATTTAAAGCTACATTTTCAACTAAATTTGCAAGCAGTTCTTCTCACATGCAAGGAATCTTCCACTTAGGGATGCATATTCACCAGAGAGAAAGACAGGAACCCAACAGTTCCCTGGAAGAACTATTTCGTATCAGGATTGCTTCCGTCCTTAACTATGTGTGCAAACACAGCCCCTAAAATGTCTTTTTTCAGGAGAATATGTCCTCTTTGTCCTGCAACATGGGGGTCTGGTCACTCACCTGTAAGCAAGAGCATCAAGAAAGTCATTTAAAAGAGTTTCACGGCAATCTGTTTTCGTGAGGCTGCTAAGTTTTCATTCAAATTTTTGGTCAAGTTTGGACATTCAGCAACACCTTGAACATCCTTCTTAGCCTGCGTTCGGGAAGGGGAGGCGAAGAATTCTTGTGCCTGAAAAAATGCCTTCCAAATTTCCAGGCATCTTCACAATTACACTTTGCTTTTATTCACTTTTTAAATGTTAAAGCGCCTGGTCAGCCTCTCCTAAAAGTACCAGCCAGCAGAGAAGCACAACTGAACCTCCACCCACTGCTCCTCACGCTGCAAGATCAGGGCTAAATTGGAGCAGCTGAGCACTTCTAGGGAGGGAAAAGAATAGGACCCTGTTTGGGGCTTAGGCAAGGCAAGGCGTGGCAGGAAAACTCTTTGTGTTGCCCTCACCTCTGTACCTGAATGGGACCTGAGGCCATCAGGCTTCAAGCTTTGTAAGGGAATGGTTAAACAGCCAGAGAGAGGCTCTTGGGCATCCAGTCAGCATCAGATCTCAGTAGGAAAACAACTGTGGAGCTACCACATTATCCTTGACCAGTGCAGCTGAGGAGAAACTTGGGACTTCCTTTAAGAAAAAAAAGGAATCAGTTTTGCACTGTTAACTTTCTTAGCAGCGAAGTGAAACAAAATATATGAGCAAGATTACTAATTATGCTGTGTCCAGCAAGTTCTGCCACTTAGCTCCACTGGAATGGCAGGTCAAAGGAAAATGTTGTGGATGCATGTTCTCTATACTGGGTCTGTGGCCTTTGCTGTCGCAAGAAATACAAACATTTAGGGAACAGCATTTACCGGGCATTTGGACAAATCCAAGTCAGCTTTTCAGAAGGGATAAAATGTTATGCACTGACCATAAATAACAACTCTGCAGAGTGAAGCTGAGCCTTCAGAGATGAGATATGTTACAGTAAAAGCCCAAAACAAAACAAAAAAACCACAACCAACCAAACAAGCAACCAAAAGCAACAACAAAAACCCCAAACAAACAAAAATAAAAACCACCACCTATCTCAAGATTTAATTTTTACTGCCACGGAAGGAAAGTTTTGCCCTATAAACAACTTCTTTGGATTTCTCTAAGTGCAGTTGCCACTGCGGGATTGCACTTAGGCAAAGGAATCCAGAATACTAAAAAACTTTGGCCACAATTTTTAAGCCTGAGTTAAAAGCAACTGATTATAGCTTTCCTCTTCTTTCCAGCCCAGAGTTAATTTAGCAATAACAAATAAGGGTGAATCTAGTGCAAGCTAAGTAACTGAAACGCCGTCTCCTTACCTCATGTTGACTTTACTTTCCTATCCCCATCCAGATTCAGATTTCTAAATAAGTTTTTAAAATAAACGGGAACAGCTCAGTGGTTTGGCAATAGGCAGAAGGATGGTGAGGAAAGACTGCTTTAGTCTAGTAGTAGAGATATTATCACTTTACTCTATGGTTACTCCTGTAGTTTAGAAAGAAGCCACTTTGAGAATTCCCACAGGCACTGGTGAAGCAAAGCAAAGGTTTCCAAACATCAGGCCAGATGGAGTTTGCATACCTTTAAGGATAATCCCTACTCTGAAAGCCAGGAAAAAGCAAAGAAGCACAGTTTTCAGAGCAAGGGTAAGAATACAGTGTGGTCTGCAAGAAATGCTAAAAGTTGGCAGGGGTCTGGTGAGCAAAAAAAAAAAGCTCTAAAAACTCCAAAGTACCCAACAGGAAACTCTTGATGACACTTCCCAGGGCAGTGTCCAAGGTAAATCTCCACTCAGAAAGGCAGATTTCTGTCTGGTTCTATTTGATTCTCTGCTTTAAGGTCAGCCTCAGCTTAAATGTGTAGCAGCAGATCTAGAATAGCCAAGGTTTTTGTCTTTCTCTTCCCTGAAGCTTATTGAAGAATACAAATCTATCTGACCAGATTTGGAATATTTTTCTGTTGGCGCCTTATCCAAGAGATGGGACAGTCACGGTTATCACGATTTATTCCTTGAAAAATCAAACCAGGCATCAGTCTCAGAGGCCATATATTTAGTAACAAGTCACCATAACTGAAGACAGTCACAAGTTTCAGAGTTACATGGCAATTTATAACTTTTTGGCCCAATGAGCAGTTAACATGAAGCTTTGCTATGACTCTATAACCGATCACCTTTGGTACTTTTTACTGCATTGCATCTGTTTCACAACCAATGACTTGTTAGCTCACATACACACATATACTTCTACTATAACATCTAAATTCTTAAACTATAAAATCCCATTACTATACTTAAGAACTCTTCACCATATCACCCAATACATATTGTTATTTATAACTATAGAACACATAGGTTTATAATTCTTCTGCTTAATCTTTATCAATACATCAACCCAAGCTCTTTCCAGGGCTGTAAATCAAACTCATTAATGCCTGTGGGAGTTTCTGCTCCTCTGTTTCCCACATTCTTCAAGTATAGATATAAAGGAATAGGATGCTCCCAAATCTTTCCCAGTTGTTTCTCCCATTCACACTTTTGTGACTGGACACCTCTTTGAATTTTCTCCTCTCTCAAGCTGAGTTTTTAAAGTGAACAATCTGTCACTGCAGGTGGATTTTTCTTACTTGTCAAAAGCAGTTTAGTTGTCCTCTCCAGAGTATCTTTCCTGTCTCCAGAGTTAGCCTTGAATGGTATTAGAGCTTGTCACATCCTATTTCTGTTCTTCCTAAAAAGGGAGGGCAATCAAGCCAGCAGAGTCAAGTGTGAGGTCCATGGAATGATGCACTAAGTGGGAATTTTCAAGTGCAGCTGGGATATCATTGAGCAGCTGCTGTTTCAGTTCTTGGAGTGCACCACAGGACAGGATGCCACAACTACTCACGTCTCTGGGTAAGAATATTCTGAGTAGGTTTTCCCTTTTTCTTTATTTATCACATGGCTGCAGCTCAGTTCTGTGTAAGTTAAGTGTGCTATTACCTGTTTAGCTTTGGGAGTTGATTCCTCAAATTGCTTTCCTTTTTTCCTCCTCTGAAATCTCTTCACTTGTCTCCTCCCAAAAATAAAAATTCCAGAAATTGACCCAGTGTTTTTCAGGGGAAGCTTTCAGCAGATATGAACTTATATGGATCTATAAAATTCTATGACGATTTCCTCTGGTTGAACATCAGCACCTTAAATGGCAACTCTGCTTATTAAAGCAAGTTAATGACATCACACTTCTGCCCCGTGATTTTGTGGCAAGAGTAGTCAAGTCTTGTTCTGCCTTTTTAGTTGCTATTTCGCTTTGTTTGCTAATGAGCAATTTGCTGTTTTATGTCTGAAGGCTTTTAGCATCCAGTTTTCTGTTCCCATTCTGTTGTGTGTGTTTTAGATTATATGAACACACAGCACTCTCTCACTTCAGCTGAATATAAAACTGAATCACCCTGGCTGGGAAATACGGGGTTTAATTAAAGGGAAAATATTTTGCCAGTTAAAACAAGCTTTGTGAACCCTAAAGATGTTCCAGAGTTTCACAAGCACTAAACCACATTGGATTTGACTTGCCTTTGATCCTGAAACCTTTTAAAAGATATATTAGGGATATATCTTTGAAGGCAGGAGCCCAGATACTACTTAAACCATGCGGAGGAATGAAAGGTGGATGCAGCAGCCCTGGTGTGGTGTTGTCCTTCTTTAGCTGAAGCATCACTTCTTGAGTTTGAAGTCTGAAAAGTCAAGGCATGGCCTTGCCAACTTCTGATGAGGCTGTGAGGGTGGGCAGGCCCTGGCACAGAGGGCCCAGAGCAGCTGTGGCTGCCCCTGGATCCCTGGAAGTGTCCAAGGCCAGGCTGGACAGGGCTTGGAGCACCCTGGGATAGTGGAATGGGATGGGCTTTAAGGCCCCTTCCAACCCAAACCATTATTCCATGAGTCTGTGATGATTTCACTCCTTCAGAAGTGAAATGCTGCATCTCAAGTCCCCAAGGTTTCCTGCCCCACAGCTCTGGGTGTTCCTGTAGGAAGCTCATCCAGTGCTCAGCCATTCCTGCAGCAGTCATAACACACAACAAGGACATTTGACAGCTGTATCTTACATATCATAGAAGGAAAATGTGCATTTCTGAGGTATGCAGTTAGAACTGACTGAAAATAAAAGCAATGCAACACCATCCTTTTACCTTTGCCTGGCAGGTGAAGGTTTCCTTTCCCATTTCATGAGCACTTTTGCAGACTGGTCTCACCCTGCATGCAAACAATGGATCCCCTTCTAAATGCAGAATATCCCTCACTGCTGCTAACAACTTCCAGGTCCGCCAAAGCCAGAGGAGCAAAGGAAGTGTGCAGGAGGAAGCTGAGGCCTACCAAGAACAATTTTCATTCCTATTTTTACAATCCACTCCAAATATTTTAAGAGTTTGCTACAACAGCCTGGTGTGAACACTCAGGACGCCAAGTCAAACATCAGGGAATCCTACAGGTTTCACAGCAAGAAAAAGAAGAGATAGTTTTCAAAATTACAATGAAGAGATGGCTCAAGATAAGTTTACATCACTAATAAGCCTTCCACGATGTAAATCAATTTGACCTGCATTTATAATTGATTTTTATTTGACTTACACATATGTTACTCATTTTCATTCTGATCTTTGTTCAGGGTAGTAGCACTATTGAGAAAGATTCTGGGTTTTTTCATATCTCCCAAAGTACGCTGTAAGGATAACGCATTTAATCACAGTTCCTCACCTGGTTTAACCTATTCCTTTCATAAACGGACCTGGCAGAACATGTTTTCATTTAAAACTACATCTGCAAAAGATGTGAGACCGTATTTGCAGCCGTTTCAGTGTCGCATCACCTGCTGACGTGTTTCAGCTTACAGCAGATTTTAAGTTTCCCTCATTTTGATGGTTCCCTGGCAGAGGGAGGAGGGCAAGAGTGCTCTGTCAGACAGGAAAAATCAAATTAATGTACTTTTGAAAGCCTGTATCTGACATTATCTGCAAAAGTGTCCTGCATTATTAAACTCTGACCTCTATTTGATTACTGCATGTCAGGGTTTGGCTTTTCTTCCTAAGCAGTCATTAGAATTTTAAATTTCTACTTTCCCAGCATTGTTTTTTCATCTTATCTGTGGCTACAATTTTTACCAATGGTAAAAACAGAGCAGGGCCTGTTTGTGGTGGTTGAAGCCAAAGGGGTTTGGACTGACAGAGCTCATCAAACCCAGGAACATTTGGCAAATATTTACTCTTGAGAAATTTCACATGACAGCCTCACTGATTTAGGTGGGTATATAATGTTTATGTCCTTTGGCTTTAATTCTCTAGGAATCTCAGCATCTTACCACAAAAAAGAAAGCCCCTCCAGAGTCCCCAAGGTTGTTTGATGTGCATAAGGAGGCTGACATTTCCCCTGAGCTGACCAGCACTCCCTTAACTAACTTCTCCTGAGCTCAGCCCCACCTCAGGAGATTGTTGTGAAAGGAGGCAGGAGCTGCCTGTGTTTCTCTGGGAGGTGACGGGTGGGTCTCAGCAGCTTTGATGGTGTCAGCAGAGGCCAATAGGTGTCCAACCACCAGAAATCCCACCGAGCACGAGTGGTATTTGCACTGTCTTGCTCCCACTGCCTTAAAAAGCCAATTCCCCCCACATCAAACGTGTCCCTGTTGAGCAATTGCTGTGTGTCAGCACTCTCCAGCCCTGAGCTGTTTGCTCGTCTCTGAAACATGGAAAACACAAGATGTCATAAAAAGAAAACAGTGTCTGTTTCCAGGCTGTTGATTTAGGAGGCAAAGCAGAGAAATAAAACAAACATGCTCCAAAAAGCCTGAGAGTGCAATCAGATGAACTGAAGGAGGAACAATTACACTTCTAGGTAGTGGTTCCTCTGAAAGCTTTGCCTGGATCACAGGATTTTTCTATCAGACCAGCAAGATAGATAGCAAAGTCACGGCTGTTCACAAGTCAGGAAAACATATTTTTATGTCTTAAGTAGGATAATGGAGCTGAGATACCCCCAAGTAATTTCAGCTCTGCACGTGTAAGCCCTTAAATTCAGGGGGAAATGCAGTGATGGATGAGTCCCATTTGTCCTAATCACTGTGAAAGATCCCCTTGCATCTCTCAGTTTCCTGCAATTGTGCAGCCTGTGGTCTCCTTGCCATATTTTCTCCCAAATCCTCTGCGATTAAGTATGTGATAGCAATGCTTCCTATCTTCCCCTGCTATCTCCAAATGTCATTCTTTCCCCCATGTTGCTCATTTTGAGAGTTTAATCTGCTTGTAGAGCTAATGATTAATGTAAGGTGAGGGTTTGACCAAGGAGGTTAATTTAGCTGGACTTCAGGATGAGACTTGCAGCTTTCTAAGCAACTTTTTGCAAGTTGCCAGCCCTCACATAGATCATGACAGAAATGTTGACTCCAGAATTCAAAACACCATGCTCAGTGTATTGCTGCTCTTTATTGGGATAAACAAAATACTGAGGATGTTTCGAGTGCTTTAGAACACCGAGGTCATTAGCCAAACTGGAGCAATCATTTTCTAGGCTAGCAAAGGCAGACAGATGCAAGTTATTAAATGGGGCTTGTCACAGATTTGAACTCTGCACGTCTAGGCAGAAAAGCCAGAGAAAAGCCAGGAACACAATGAACTGACCTAAGAACACTGAAATCTTGTCAGTAAATCACTTGGTTTTCCAGTTCTCAGGCTCTCAGGACCTCAAGGTTTAGAATGCATCAAACCCAAAACTGGAGTGCAGGATGTCTGCGTATGCAACACAATCAAAGGAGGAAACTGAGCAAAGTTTTTAACAAAAAACATTTACTTAAAATCTGTTTTTTCCCTTCCTATGTATGACTTTCCTCGTATTACTAATATTTATATCCTTTTTTAGATGCACATGTAGATTTTGAATATTCAGCAAAAAATAAATAAAACCATTTTATGCAGCATTCTCTATATTTAAGTATTAAAAGAACATTATAAATTCAGGGGGAAAAAATAGTCCAAAGACACTGAATAATTTCAGGGATGCCATTTAGTACAACTTTATTGTTTAATTATAGTCTCCTGCTTCTCAAAACAGGTTGGACTCGATGATCTTAAAGGTCTTTCCCAACCTAAAAGATTTTAAGATTCCATGATTCTACTAATCTATGATTCAAAAACCAAAAAGAATGGGCTACATTTGGCTAAAGACAGGGGACAAAATTTGTGCAGAGTAGTTTTGAGAATATGACTAAACTCATAATTAAAGTTGTGCCTTGTCAGGACTGCAACTGAGTTGCTTCCCTGAGCAAAATAAATTAAGGAATAAGGAATAGGAATAAGGAAAGTGCATAAGGAGTGTGGATCATAAGAGGTGACCTGCACTGCAGGACACACCTGAGACAGCAGCACAGCTGTGACTTTGCAGCCATTTGGAAGAGAAAACTTTCACTCAGTGCAAAATTTGCTCCTGAATCAGCCTGGTTTAAGGGAACTGAAACCCCCAAGTGGGAGATTTTGGTTGGAGTCAGTCTGTTTAAGAAGGCAGCTGTTCTCTCCCTCATTTCCTGCCCCTCAGTGGAAAGGTGGACACAACAGGAATGCCAAACACCAGAAACCACTGGGTCAAGATAAAGTTCACATAAAAAAAAGTTTCTTCCTCCCTGCTTCAACCAAGAGGATGGGAAGATAACTTTTTTTTTTAAAAAAAAAAAAAAGCTGTGATTCATATTGGTTTGGTAATTGAGGAAACAGTCAAGTTTTGAAACCCAAATGCTATGAGTAGAAACACTGAAAAGAACTTCCAAGAAGGGTGGTTTGATATGTGGTGCATGAGCTGGATGAACTGGTGAAAACCCCAGGAGAAATGAGACTTTCTGGAATTAGGGCATTCAGGGACTAATACAGAATTCATTCCTTAATTTGATTAAGGCATGAAACACTTAGAATTCATTATTTGAGTGGGAGAGAAAACTATCCTGTTTATTTAGCCTCAGTCTGACCTTCCTTATGAACTGCCAAGGGGTATCCCTTTTTCCTGTATTTATACACAACTTTTTCCATACCAGGTGTATTTGTTTTTATTTCTGGAAAGACAGAGGAAAAAAAATGAATTCTGTGACAGAGATACAAACATCTCTCAGGGAAAAAGCTACTGAGAATTGCGCAACACACATTGCTACCTCTCTTTTTCTGGGAACAGAATCCAAATGGCCCAGAGCTTGTACTCCTCTTAGATTTCTTCACGATAGGTTCATGAAAAACACGGAGATAAAAAGGCAAATAAGCTTGGCTGTATAGAAGCAGGAGTGCAAAAGCAAGGGATTTAAATACAAATAAACGTCATGAAAGATTAGGGCAGTTGCAGGTTTTAGACTTCTTGTCCTTCATAAGGCTTAAAAATATAATAAAAAAAAAACAACAAGAAAAACACCACCACAAAATCTCCAACCTCTTTACTGATTAATAAGTGATCCAAATGCCCCCCAGCAGTTCAGTTGTGGAGGCTTCTGGGTTCTTAATAATCAAATAATCTTTCTAAATTGTAAACTAGACTGTAGAACATATCCAAATTTCCTTTTGGTTATAAGGGCTTTGTCAGAAAGTGTATTCTGCAGGAGGCAGAACAAAGAATTTTCATCAAATTACCTCCAAAATTTTACTTTGGACACTTATGGCTTTTTAAAGACAGGTTTTTAAAAACAACATAAATATTAAGAGCAGGAAGGCCAAAAAATGTGACCTTTGATACAAAAAAAATTTAACTCGCTTCATGTGAACTTCACAGTGTGTTCAGCCCATGACTGTTGGGGGAGTTACAGCTTGTCCTGCAGAAATTTATCTTGATCCCAACACTCCAAGTAACACAAAATGAAGTATGTCTTTAGTGAAACTGTTCTAAGGGATTCATTGCCCTCAGGATTAAAAACCAGCAGACTCTTGGGGATCTCTGAGTTTGGTTGTTTTCTGTCTATTACTTCAGTAATGTTATTTCTTATTCCTGCCTGCTCTACAGAGACTTTTCCCCCCTCATATTTTTATTTGAAGGTATTCAGTAGGAATCCTATTTAGCTTATAATTACAAACAGTAAGTACAAGCATTCAGGCCCATGCTATACAAATATTTGTTAACGAGCCTTTAATTTTGTAACATATAATGAGAAAAAGAGGGGGAAACATCAAGTAACTCATGTTGGTGTGTTTAAACTGATTTCTTTGGCCAATCTTGAAGAACACAAGGTTTCCTACAGCTCTAAAGGCCTCGTAATTTAGGTCTGGCCTGCAGTTGCAAACTAACTTACATGTAGCTCATGTTAAAGAATATTTGAATTGCTTCACATAGAGCTCAGTAGAGAAACATTCTCTGCTTTCAAAACAAATAGTGGCTGTGAGTATCCACCTGTGATTCATGGCAAAGACATCTGAGGCAAAAGAGCAACTATTTTCCAAGAGGTGAACTGCAGTTAACTGGGTTCAAGTTGGAAACGCTCGGAGGAACTCCAAATATTGCTTAGATGGTGTGCACTTAGTTAGAGGGCTTGTTAAAGATGGATTCTGCTGGACTCCAGGAAAGGGAAAAAAAATTTTTTTCCTCAGAGGCAGTGCTATTCTTTGAACATTCAGTTGGGATAATTTATTTATATTTTGGAAATGCCCAAATGCTCCTTTTCTCTTTCACTTGCAATGCTGAATTTACTGCATAGGATTGAAAATAGGGTTCATTGTAATTTGAAGTTGATGCCACAGCTAAAACTTTTTTGAGTGATGGGTAGCTATGGATGATACACCCCTATCTTATTGTAATTAACCAATTAACCAGGTTTTTGTATAGAATCACTGCTTGGAAGCGCATGCAACAGGGCTTGTCTGTCATCTTTAACAATCAACTGCTGCTTTATATAACTTGCTGCTGTACTAAATCTCTTTGGGAGTTAATTATGTTAAAACTGATTAGAATCAGAGGAGGGTGTGCAGAAAGTCTGAGGGAGGAATATCTTATTGTGTACTGTGACATGAAATAGGTGACTATAGTTAATCAGAACTACAAAGAACTTGGACAAACACATAGAAAGTGCCTCCAGAAAGGAAGATGAGAGTAAAATGCTCCCATTGTAGGAAGGCAAGAGGCAGTTTCCTAGATCTGCAAAGAAATTTTATTGAAGCAAATCTGATTCTATAGCTTTTATGTAGCAACCACTGGACAGCAATATATGCCTGGAGTCTACATTAGAAAGAATTTATATTGAAATCTTATTGTTTTCTCTTTGTCGCCACGTGGTGAAGTTTATTGTCATTACCAATTTCTTACATTTCCTATTAGATGTGTAGACCATAACTTTCTATAGAAAGGATGAACTGACTCTGATATTTGAAATTTAGCCCACAGTATCAGTTAGCTGATATTTCCTTACTAATCTTCACTTCTTTAATGAATGGTCAGAGAAGTTTTCATAATATTTAAATTTAAATAGGGATATTTAGATGGGATATTAAGTTTAGGTGGGATATTTAGGTGGGATAATCCTTCCCTGTGAGGGTGGGGAGGCCCTGGCACAGGGTGCCCAGGGAAGCTGTGGCTGGCCCTGGATCCCTGGAAGTGTCCAAGGCTGGGCTGGACGGGGCTTGGAGCAGCCTGGGCCAGTGGAAGGTGTTCCTGCCCATGGCAGGGGGTGGGACTGAATTATTTTTAAGTCACTTCAAACCCAAACCATTCCATGATTCCATTAATATTTACTCTAAAAGCTATGATGAAAACCTGAAAAACTGTTTGGAAATAAAAAATAGCATACAACAGCAATTTGAAGGTATTTTCATTTTAGTGAAACACTACTGTTAAGAAGTAAAATAAAAGGTTTATTGCCTAGTTAAATATTTCTGAAGCTTCAGTCATAGCTGGAGGTCAGCCTAAAACATTCCTGGACACAAGAACTGGTGAAGAAGACACGAGGTTTTGTTGTGAAAATAGTATAACGTAAGTTCTAGAGTAGCAGTCAGTCCCTGGAGAGCTGCAATTTGTAATTCCTAAAGAACTAAAGTGAGAAATAAAATAGAGAGATAAATTATTTAACTGCATAAACATTGTTTTACTAAGGTGTACAGTCACCTTTCCAGTAGATAGAAAAAGTAGCTATGCTCGGCATCCCATCATTTGCTAGAAGGGGGTTTGTGTCAGATTAGTTGTCCCAGATCCTAGAAAAGGGTGTCCTTTTCACAAAAGCAGCATATTGCACAAATAATGCTTTTGTGCACCTCTGCCTTCTTGCTCTAGCAGGTTTTGGTAATTTATCAGCTAATACATCAGGCGTGAAGCTGAAAAAACTTTTAAATCTTCCTGAAATAGCTGGTCTTTTACCTCCTATTTTTCTTCAGATCAGCTATCACTCTTGTGAATGGACAAATAATTGCCAGACTCATTAAAAGCTCATAAAAAGGAAAATAGTGAGTGCAGCTATTGAAAAGGGACAATCTCTTTGACTTGAGGTAGCAAAAAACTTCACAGAGAGCAGAGATTTAGGGAGATATGGTGGAAATTATTATGTAGTTCAGATGGTGAATGTGCTTATAGGTACAGTAAAATTGCTTAAATCTGCTCTTTCTTCACTGTTCAGGAAGCATTTAATATTATTTTACTTCATTTCATTCCGTGAGGAGGCAGGAACGGAAGGTATCCGGGCATTTCTGAGGCAGAGGATGTAGTTTCGGTCTGCTTGCAAGTGGCTGAGATGGTGAATAAAGGAGCACTTTGTGGCATATCATCGTTTGCTGTCACATGATCTGTTCATACAGAACTTCTTTAACTGAAGTTCTGAGGATCTCAAAAAAGAAAGGGGAGCTTGGGGGCGGGGGGAGGAAGGAAGAAAGAGTTACCAGCTCTTTATTACACCTCCAGAGCTTGATTCATGTCTACCTCTTGACAAATAGGAAAGGCTGGGAGAGGGTGGTTAATTCATGGCAAACAAGGAGCTCATTGTAGGTGTCCTGCTCCTTTTGAAAGCAGCATTAAAACCTACAAACACTGGAGACTCATCACAATGCTTGGCCCCTCCATCACAGACCATGCTTTGTTCCAAAAGTGTTATCAGCTGTGCTCCTGTGCTCTCCAGCTGATGGTCGTTAGGAAATCCTAGATAATATTCCACAGTATTTTGGGAAAGAGAGCATATACCTGTTAATGCAAACTCATAGGAAGTCTGTATAGAGCAGTTTTATCTATGAATATCTGTATCTGCTATTTTGCAATATTGTTTATAGCTTTCCTTTCTATATATGACATATAAAATTATGTGTATCATTACTGCACGTTTTACAGGCTGGATTATTATTTAAACCTGCCTTCTGTAATTCTGATTAAGTCATGGTCTTTATTTCTGCAAGTCATCAGCGTTTCCCATCTTGCAATCCAGATTTCCATTTATTGGCATTTACAGTGCTTTGCTGGCACATCTATACCATGTGTAACAGCTGAAATATAGCTGGGTTTAATCATATCAAGCCAATTCTAACAAAACTCAGTTAGAAGATGTACCTCTGATTTGTACCCTCCATCAAGACTGAAGACTTCCCTTCATGTTACAGCTGCACACAAAATTCTGAATTTCACTTTCCCGTTTTCTCTCTTTCATGTTTATGTCTTATTTGTGTTCTTTACATATCTGGAAACTCTTTTTTTTTTTTTTTTTTTTAATAGTTTCGTGTTCTGATTGGTACCCATGGGTGGATCCAATCCACAATAATTCTCAGCTACAAAACGGGACAAAGCATTTTCTATACTGGGAAGTAGTTTCTGCCATTTCCCGATGGGGCAAATCTGAAACTAATTAATATTCCCAGCACCTCATGAAGAGACCAGCAATAGTACTCCCATTAATAGTATTTCCATTTTGCTGATGGGATAGCTAAGATACAAACAAACTAATTTATTTGTAGAAAGTCACTCCAGAATCGATGGTAAATAGCAGAATAAATAACAGAATTTTTTTACCCCAAAAAGCAATGTTCAAACCACAAAGACGCTCTCTTTTTCCTCAATAATAAAGTTAAATATGTGAAGTAAAATAATGAAGTTGTTCTACAGATTAAGTTCACAGCAATAACAGATGTTCAACAGTTTTTAATTTCTCTTTTTGAGTAATGTGGTCTGTGTACTGCCTGCAGCAGGATTTAATTTGTCTCGTTGCCGTTATCAGACAACTAAGCTGCTGTCAAAACAGGCAGATCAGGAATTAATGAAAACATTTCTCTGTACAGTTCTGTGATTACAATACAGGCAGCTGTATTTTAATTTCCCAGCATTTAAGTTTCACATGCAAAGATCTCAGTCGTAAACTCAAATCAGGTAAGAATTCGGGCTAAAGCTCACCTCACATCTGAAAATCTGATCTCATTAGGAGGGAATCTACAGAGACACCCTATAAATGCTCGTGAATAATCACATTTCCCAAAACCCCTTTCACAATTGGCTTTAAGGGAAACCTTTCTTCAGTGACTCTTCCCAACAGCCAGCACAGGGATACACAGCAGATTTTGCAACCCACGCAGGAATACTTCAAAAACATGTTTAAGCCAGAAAGGATTAGAAAACTGCCTAAACTTTACTACTCTTGCAAGGATCTGTATGACCTTGACTGGGTTATCTTCTTCTTATCTCTCATGGTAGGCCTATGTCCCTCAGTCTTGAGCAGTGTTTAAATCACTGAACTGTTCTTGGGGGTAAAAAAAGGATGATAAATGTTCCTCAGGGCATTTTGTTCTCATCATGACTTTGTAGTCTGGTTTGGCTTGAACCTCATGTGTAATTTAGAACCAGTCTTAAAGCGTGGTGAATTCTGTGAGTAGCTATGGAATGTAACTTGTTTAATTTGTACCTTTCAATAAGCAGCTACAAGCAGACATTTAAGCCTCAGGTCCTTAAAACCAGCCTTTGGGAGGTGCCTCTCCCTGTATTCTCTACAGCAAGAAGCAGAAGCATTTTGGTTCTGCTGTTATAAAGAAGAGAGCTTTGGTTTATTCCTCAGAAGCATCTGATTGTAATAGAGTCAAGCTCCACAGAGATGTGCACTCAGCCATACTCAGATTAGATTTAGCTTGAAGTTTGGGGTTTGTTGGGTTTTAATTGTAGCACTGCTCCTTCTCTAGTCCAAATTAGAAGTATTGGTGCTGGATTCTGTAAAGCCTGTACTGACCTGATTGGTTTTGTGGTTCCTGGAGTTCTGTGTAAGCAATCTCCCTCTTTTCTAGCCACGTATTCCTTCCTACATGATCCCTTTGATTATTCTGTGGCAAATACTTCTACTTGCACACAGGGAGATGGAATGGGAGACTAATCTGACTGAAATAAAGTCCAATCTACCCCCTCCTTGCCTCCTGCTCAAAAAAAAATTAAATTATTTTGCTGGCACAACAGAGATGGCAGAAGTTAGAGAGATACCAACTGTATACGTGCATCCGATCACCAAAAACCTTGTCCAATAACTCCCTCAGCCTGGGTCAAGGCCCATCCCAAGCTGCCCTTATTGTGGATCAGGTGTTCAGGTATTTATTCAGTGTAAGAAATGTGCAGTGAGCTCTAGTCTTCTTCAATTTCTCACTGTTTTCTGATAGCTTGATAATTTTCAGTGCTTCAGTCACCTTTAAAGCTGTCAGGATACGAATAATGGGAAGCTACACACTGATGCAAGCAATACTTCCCAAACATATTACTTGCAAGGAAGACAACAACAAACCAAGAATTCCATATACCTTAATTAATGAGATATCCACCTAATGCAGTTAAATTAGTACACTGTATTTTGAGAGACAAAGGACTATGGATGGCAATTTTGTCTTTTATTGCAATAAAAAAAGAGACTGAAAAAAGCAGAAAGGTTATAATATATGTAAGAATCAATGATTTGTTTCACAGTGGGGTTGTTTTTTGATGTATTATAAAACACTGATTAGACATTTTGTGTGAAAGTTCTCCAGCATTGTTAAGTGTTCTCCCAGGAAGGAAATTAATTAGTAACCTGATACATTTAATTGTCCTGAAGGTAGGATTTAATATTATCTTTCAGAAACTTTCTTTTTCTTCCCCATGTACACACAAAAGAAGAATATTTTAATTGTTTATTTATACCACACCTATACTGGAAGAAACAGCATTCAAGTCTTCTCTTTTTTTTATCTTAAGACATCTTGAGTCCACGTGTTCATCGAGTCCCAGACAGCTGTTTAGAAATTTAACTGTCTGGCTGCCAACCAAAATAAATGGAATGCCCTTTGTGTAACATCCTTGTAAAATCTGTAGTCGTGCACCAAAATCGATAAATCTTGAAGAGAAATGAAGAACTGAGCTTCAGGGTTGCAAGACATCTTAAAAAACATGTCCTCTGTTTTTCACCCTTCCTCCAGCCTTAGAATTTAATATATGTGTTGGCTCCAAGTAGCTGGAATATTCTCTTTGAATCCAAAGGTCACAGCACTGCGGCTTGATAAAATACCATTCTTGATTGCTGCTTGAACAAAACAAGAAATGCTGTTTGGCATAGTCAGAGGTAGAAAACCAAAATTACAGGCCACAATAAAGCCTGCCTGTAATAATCTGCAGTCTTTAAGAAGAGAGAAAACATATGCTGTGATTGCAGTGTTCTCAGCTTGGCTGGGGCACACCAAAGAGCGTTTCCCTTCTTTTGCTTTTCAGTGCAGTCACTTTATTAATATTTCATTATAAACCTGCAGATATAAAACCTGGAAGTTGCTCTTCAGCCTCTGCAGCTCCTCCTGTGCATCTTCAGGAGGACTTTTCCCCACCCACCCACCCAGGGAGTGGATGGGATAATAAGGAGGACCAAACTGTTCAGTCCTCCTGCGATGCAAATCTGTGTGAAAATCCCCAGGAGCACCTTTAGCAAAGAAATCCAGTCAAATGGACTGCAACTATTCCAAAAGAAGAGGATAACAGGACAAGGAAACAAAGAGAACAGGAAAATGGAGGGAACTAAGGAAGACTTCACCATTTCGTGAGCAAGGTACAGCTGTTCTGAGGTAAAACTGGTTGCAAAAAGTTTCAGCCTAATCTCAAACGGTTCTCTCGGAGATCCTGAGGCACACACAGTGTGACTGACAGATATCCCATCTCTTCCTGTCAAGATAGGGAAGTTGTTACAGCAAAAAACTAATCAGTGATGGAAACGGAGAGCATTCCTTTTCCTTGTACAGCAGCTGTGGAGTGGGGGATGCTGCAGCCACTGAACTCTTCCATGCAGGAAGCTGAAGTAACCAGGAAACAATGCTTAGACATTTAAATCCCTCCCTGTCTACCACTAAATGAGGTACCCTGAGATATTTGGGTTCTGGATGCTCCATCACATCTTCTCACTAAACTGTTGTTTACTTTCACTGCAGCCCATATGAAGCATGGAATATTTCCAGAAATTAAGTAGGAATTCCTGGTGAGGCTGGGTGAGGTGCAAGGTTGTGTGCAGTTGCAGCAGCTTCTGGTGGAAAGTAGTGATTTACTCCTGTTAATTAACTCCTGGTGGTATTAAGGAAATTTTTTCTCCTCCCTGCAGTCAATAAAATAATGAGGATCTGGTTAAACAAGTCCTTTACAGCTGGAGCTTAACAGATCAAGGAGATTGCATTCCAGCACTCCAAATCCTTTCTCCATGCCCATCTGATAATCTTTAAATACTAAGCAAAAGCTCGTGCATATCTTTGAGCACCACCGAAGGGGCTCTGGGTTATGGAAGGTGATTTACCCAGAGTGTCCACACGAGCTGTGGTGGTTGTGTGAAACTTAAGCCAGGCTTTGGGATGACCAGTGCAGTCATTTCCAGTCCTCCCTGTAAAGCCAGATCTACGCATGAACAGCTTGTGCTTCCACTTCCAGGCACCTCCACTGGATTAGGACAGGCCACACCACTTTGTGATATTTTAGACGCTATAGCTTTGATTCTGACACCCGTTTCAAGATCCAACATGTAATTTGTTATGGAGTGAGAGAAGGAATTATTTTTGTGGCTGCCCCATCCCTCGAAGTGTTCCAGGCCAGGTTGGACGGGGCTTGGAGCAACCTGGGATAGTGGAAGGTGTCCCTGCCCCTGGCAGGGGGTGGAACTGGATGATTTAAGATCCCTTCCAACCCAAACCATTCTGGGATTCTATGAAATTATCCTGATGAACATCCCCTACAAGAAAATGGGTTTGTGTATCGTTTTAACTTCTGAGCCAGGGGCCTGCTACCCACCTTCAAAAGACTTCCAGAAAGTGGACAGAAATAAGTATTAGGTACTTCCTCTGCTACCTATCTCCATGCTGCAAATTCTGTGTTTTCAATGTTCTCCAAATCCAGATTAAGATCAGTAAACCCAGATTTTTTAAATTAATTCTGAACTGACGCATGAACATATTTTGTGGACAGCTTTTCTATGCAGGCAAACCCAAAAAGTTTTGAAGAGAACATTGAAATTGCTCTCCTGCCAACCTGTTCAGCCCTGTCCTCATATGCAAAGCCTGGAGCAGAGGACCCCTCCCTCCCCTCTGAGACGACAGCAGGGATGGGAAGGGATCCATCACCCCTGGAAGCTCCCAGCCATCCCAGGCTGTCCTAAAGGGAAGAGAAACATCAAGTCTGGTCCAGCAACCTGTCCTGGCCCCAGGGCAAAGGAGAATTTCCCTTTCCAGTGCTTGGCAGAGCAGAGTCCAACTTACAGGCAGGGAAAGCTTTGCTTAATAACTTTTAGACTTCCCTGGAAAAATGCCTTTTTCTAAGCTGGGGAGTGTTTTGGGGGTTTTTAAGCCATTTGTGTTTTTATAGGGCCATAAGGTACAGAGATGAACTCATCCACCTCACTGGCCCTGTGGCTTGGGACATGTTCACTGAAGTCAGCACTCGGGAAAACAATCCACAAACACCAACTGAGAAACACACTTTGCACTCTTTCCTTCTTTATGGACAATGTCAGACCATGAATAAAGAATAAATAGTTTTAATAGCATTTTTTTAATTGCAGTGGTAGAGGTAGGAAGGAAAACATCTTATTCTGCAAGAGACTGAACACAAATGTGTAAAGCACTGGCCTGCCAAAGTGTGTTTCTACTGTTGGGACGAGACAGTGGATTTTCTCCAAAATATAACTCGGTTCTGAGCAATTTATTACAGTTCCTTTCTGTGCTGTCTGATTTATAGCTCAGCTACTTATGATAAATAGGTGGTGTTAATCTTTATAAGGAGATTGCATCTGCTGATAGGACAGAACCTGACAAATTCCACCAGGCTGTTTGCATATTGGCAGGACTTGTAATTATTAACATTAATTCTCCAAGGGGCTGAATTCTTTATCACTGATGCTCTTCCTTTATGAGTCCCTCCCCTCCAAAAATTTAAGCTTTCAGCTTTCCAGCAACAAGCTCTGCCTTCATTGGGATTGCTCAAGCCGTGTCTTGGAAGCTCCTTCTTCATTTTTCCTTCAATAATTTGCTAAAAGTACTACCATGTGTAACCCTAATGTAGCAAAATATTTTAGTGTATACTTAAAATTAATCCTGCAAACCTAAGAAAGAAAAATGAGAATTTGCTAAATCAGCTCTTTCAAATGGAAGGGGGAGAAGAGAAAGTACCATATCCATAGCTGAAAAAAAAAAAAATCATTAATGTGATTTATTTGAAATGAGAAAGCAAGGATCTGGGTTAGGTCTTTTAGCTCTATTTGACCTTTTTGAAATCAGGGAAAATAACTGTTCCAATCTGATATTTTACCTCTCTGTTTCTCTGTTAAAGGATTGTAAAGGAACCAGATAAAATATAGTACACACAGTACTTTTCTTTCTTGTGGTGATTTAGTATTTTCATAATATAATTTTTTTTTTTTTGCTTTCCTATCGACTTTTTTTCCTTTAACATTGATTCATTTTAACACTTTGTTGGGAGAAATATCAGGCGTTTCTTTTCACTGGGCAGATATCAACAGTAACAACCTTTTCACTTAGGAGATTGTATTTCTTATATAACATTCACTATAATCTAAGTGAGATTTCTTCCTGCTCTGTTCCCTTGATTGCTGCATAATTTTAGCCTTCATTGAAGCAACATTTCTGATGTGTGCTTTAATTTTAGGCCCAGCCATCACTCTCACATCAGTGGTGTTTCTTGAACAAGAAACTAATGTACAAAACAAGAAAAAAAATTTTCATATGTATATCCTTGAAAGAGTGACACCTGGAAATATGGATCTCCAGCCATATCCCTGGTCTTGTTGTTTCCCTTTAGGTGTTTTTACCTGTGCTGAGACAGCTGTGTGCCAGAATGGAAACTTTGTGCTGACACACAGCAGCCCAATTGGTGCAGTTGACTTGTTAATGATGCACTTTTTTCATGAGGTAAAAAGAGAGCTCTTGTCCTTTTTAAGCTAAACTAGTATGGTATTCCCAGGTCAAAATACATGCTGAGCAACACTTCTTGTACTTTCTTACTTAAGCAGCTTTCTCTTGGTAAATGTCTTTTCCGCCACAGCTACAGGTTACTTTTTATTAGGGGAATATGACCACTGGCTCCCCAAAAGTGAAAGGCTCGTTTCCATATTGCTTTCCAGACCACTCCCTTCGCTGGGAATTAAGTGGCCTGCTTGCAACAGTAAAATAGCTCTGAGCTCATGTGAAAAAGCCATTTGAATCCTGGATGGATTTCACAAAACTTTGGTTCATTGGGTAACAACCAGATTAAACAGGCCATGACATAATAGATTCCATATTTTATAATCATCATCTGCACCTTGCCTAATTAGACAAGATATAGAAAGGCTGAAAGGCATCAATATGTTGATTTAATAATTGCATGGGAGTTGCTGCCATTTTATTGACCAGATCCTGTACTGGACAACAGAGTTGTTCCTCTAGATCAGTTGCTTTGAAATCACACATTCAAAACACTTACTGTGTTTCAATCACTGCAGGCACCTGTATCTTTGATACCATCAAGTTATGTTGTTCTTAGTAACTATTATACACTCTTAAATCACACAAAAAATTTTATGTAGAACTAATCAAAATATTTCCATTTTTTTCTAAGTATTGTTCTATTATTTTATGGCATTTCTACAACTAAATAATATGTATTCAGTTGGACCCATACAATTTTTTTTCTTCTTTTCTTCCTCCTG
Organism: Corvus cornix cornix; assembly: GCF_000738735.6. Lineage (NCBI taxonomy): Eukaryota > Metazoa > Chordata > Aves > Passeriformes > Corvidae > Corvus > Corvus cornix. The sequence goes on along the minus strand of NC_046332.1, from coordinate 1,805,366 downwards.
GTTTCTTCCTCCTTTCTTCCAGTGAAAAGAATCCAGGAGAAAATTGCAAGGATTCCTACTAAAAATGAAAGACGAGGCTTTTCTTGTCAATCAAACCTATAATATTTTCTCAGAGAAAACTTTGTGTTTTGGGTCTAACAAAAATCCAGAAGGTAGGAATGGATGCACAGCACCCTCTCAAGGATCCCTGCTGAGAGCAAGAAGGAGAGTCATAGAACATGTTGAGTTGGAAGGGCCCCACAGGGATCATCCAGTCCAGCCCCTGGCCCTGCACAGACACCCCAACAACCCCACCCTGGGCATCCCTGGCAGCGCTGTCCAAACGCTCCTGGAGCTCCGGCAGCCTCGGGGCCGTGCTCATTCCCTGGGGAGCCTGGGCAGTGCCCAGCACCCTCTGGGGGAAGAACCTTTCCCTGATACCCAACCTAAACCTGTCCTGGCACAGCTCCAGATATTCCCTCGGGTCCTGTCCCAGAGAGCAGAGATCAGAGCCTGCCCCTCCTCTTCTCCTCACAAGGATGATGAAGACTTCAATGAGGTCTCCTCAGTCTCCTCCAGGCTGAACAGGTCAATGCCCTCAGCCGCTCCTCACAAGGCTTCCCCTCCAGGCCCTGCACCACCCTCACAGCACTTCTGTGGACTCTTTCTAACACCTTTATGTCTTTCTTATATTATGGCTCCCAAAATTGCCCCCAGAACTCGAGGTGGGGCCGCCCCACATTCCCTCAGTGGATTTCCTGTTCGGCCAGAGGAGAATCCCCAGCTGAGCCACCAGCAAAGGGCTGGAACAAGGGGTCAGCACGAGGCCAAGTCACAGCACCAAAACGCTTTGGTCTCTCCCTGCCCTGGGGAGCTTGCAGACCAAAGCAAGGATTGCTGTTTCCATGCCCTGCCTCACTCTGTGGTCTGACTGATTGGGGTCCAAGGAATTTGAGGATATAAAAGCTCGTTCCAAGAAAAGGTGGGCGAGATGTCGGGTGAGAATTGGCAGGGATCTGGGTGTGCAAAGTTCCTGGTTAGGGCTAGACCACAGTTCCTACCTTCTTTACCTCCCTAGCAGGGGAATGCCAGAGTATACCAGGCACAAAAATACATTTAAAGTCTCCAAATAAAAATAGGAGTGTAAATGTTTTATTGGCATAAATGTTTTAATATGGGCAGTTGCTAAGCAGTAGCCAAGTCCTTCCCCATAGTGACAGCCTCTGAAATACGGTTGATTCATTTTTTAAATCCTGTTTATCCTAACACCCAGTGGCTTTTCTGGTTTTTAGTGTAAACTGAAGTGTTGTGCATTATCTTTTAATTGTTCTTCTAGAAAAACAACCCAAAAAACCGCATTTTTTGACAGAGTTAGTGTTCTTCTCCTGTAACTGAAACGCTGGAGAAAATTACAATTGCCTAAGTATTTTCCTCAAAGTGGCTGTGATTCTTCAGATTAGGTTACTGGCTATCCATTGTGGTGTCTTACCCCCTTTTAGGTCACTCTTCCAAACCCATCAGGCTTTGAATCACACATGTTTTGTGCTGCCATTTCATGATCCCTCACCTTGGAGAGGAAGAACTGGTACACACCAATTCCCATTAGATGTTTACACCACAGAAAACACCAGCTTTACTTGTACTGGCTGTGGCCACCTAATTTTTTTCAGGCTTATTAAAGAGTACTGGAGACCAACTGGGATTAGCCACACGCCTTTGAGGAAGTCTTGGGAGTTGGTGTTGAAGCTCTTTTTGCAGGAGAAAAAATCCCCTGCATTCCTCTGCCTTGTGGTGTATTTGATCTGTGGGCAAAACAAGGAGTCTAATTTAATTTTACAGTGTGCTGTGATATTTTTATGAAGGGTGTGATGCGTGCACTATTTGAGGTTATTTCCCTGCTCCTTGGACCATCAGCCTAACACCTTTCACAGGCATTAAATCCTCGTTTAAAATGGGGAAAGCCAAGGTTTAAAGGATAAGATCCAGATATCAAACTCCTCTCAGATGAGAACTGAGAGGAGGCTGGGCTGATCAGCTCTTTTACCAACATTACTGTGTCCCTGTCCCTCACCTTGTATTATACAAGACTTTAAAGAAAGAACAAGTTTGGGATTTTTTTTTTCCTGAGAATCTCATTTTTCAGGTAAGTTCCAACATAAAAAAGGTGAAATACTGCCCAAAGACTGCTTATATTTCTTTTTTTCTGACTGAATTCTGTTCTCCTTAGCCACCATGAACCACATTAGAGTAGGAGGAGAGTGATGAAAAGCCTTCTACAGAAAAAGCAAGTTGACAGCAGCAATCAAAATCCATTTCTCTTGGAACTCTCTACCTGGAATTTTTACCTCCTTTCCTCTTCTCTCTTCACTGGATCAGAGAGGGTGTGACTTGCCCAAGTGTCCTGGGATTTGACTTTTAGTGGTCAGTACCATCATTTCTTCCTAAAATCGCGTTCTTCTGTTTCAATCCTGGAGAAACAAAAAGAAAAGAAAAAATAGCACATTCTGTTTCACAGACTCCAAAACTTTTGACACTCTTCTTTCTTTAAAACACTTCAAGTGATAGAAAAATGGACCAAGTCCTCCAACACTTACCCCACTTGCAGGCTTGAAGAAAGAGGAATTACACATCCTTGAATAAGATAAAGCAGTTGTATGTACTCCTCACTGACTGCTTTTAAAAACTGGATGTCAAAATCAGCAGGAAAACTTAATGAGATACATATTTTTAGGAGAATTTCATTAAAACCAGCCCACCATGTAGGGAAAACGTCTGAGCACAGGCCATTTGTATCATTGTTGATGCCTTTGCACTCACAGAAAAGAGGTTTAGTACACAGACTCGTAACATCCCCAGAAATAGTTCCACCACTAAATTAGTGGGTTAGGAATTGAGCCTTCTCAGAGCAGGAATGTTTTACCAGCTCCATTTATGACACAGTATCTGCAAAGATTCTGCTTGGAAAAAAAAGCAAAACGAAAGAGACAAAAGGCTATTTGTGAACAACAGACAAAGAAAACAAATCAAAAAAGAATAAATAGAAATAGTCAGGGAATATTCGATAGTTAATCAAAACATAAATCAAAAAACTTAAGAGAAAAAAATGCTCAAAGACGTGGTAGCAGACAGATAGAAATGCTCTTCTTTAGTGCTGAATACCTTAGAATAAATATATTACTATTGAAGTTGTAACTGTGAAAATTGTTACTCTTTAGCAGGTAGAAATTATAATCTCTTCATATTCTGTTCTATATCTATATAAAAATAACTAAAGGCCTACTTAATATTAGAAAATTTCAGATTTGTTCTCTTTCTATGTATTCCTAAACATTTCAGGACAAAGTGCTAAAACGTGAAGTTGGAACAAAATCCACAGTGCTTGCTTACATTGCAAAAGGTGATTATTTCATTGTTTTCACACTCTGAAAAATGAAAATATATTATCCTGCAAATGTGCCCTATACTCCTGTTCAGAACAATTTATACACATTGGCACGGGCACACATTCTCCTATTAACACATGGGCTGGATTTACCACTTCACAAATATTTTTGTTCAGAATTTTCTTGGTCTTTCCTATTGAAATAAGATTTTACTTAATAAGGGTGGAAATTCCTTGATTTTTCCTGAAAAAAAAAAGGAGGTTTGGCAAGAGTCAGAGGAGCCCTGACTGCTGTTAGGCAGAAGGACCTAAAAGATGGAGAGGGATGGAAACAGGTCCTTTCTCATCCTCCCCTGGCCTCTCCTGCCTTCCCAGGTGCCCTTATGGAATTGGAATGAGGCTATGGAACTCGAAGGAGCAAGATAAAGATGTGATTTGATGCTTATCAAAAAGATTGCAGCTATGGTTGCTTCATGTGATTATAAGGACAAAAGGAAAAAAAAACCCCAAAACCAACAGGCCATGCACCTAACAAATGTGTATACTGATTTTTTTCCTTGGAATGATACTTCAGGACAGGTTGTTGGAGTACAAACAGCACCTTAATGCAGAGATTGCTTGAATTCACATCAAGTACCCGTTCCCTTCCTCCTAAAGATCAGGTCACATCCTTCAGGGTGACCTCCAACAGAACTGTAGTGCTGGGGGGGATTTTCATGTATTTCATGTCTTTTTCAGGCCCAACTCCAGCCATCCATTTTTGCAGTTGGAAACAAGGAAGAAGCCTCACATTTCAACAGCAACCTCTCAAAAGCCTTTCACCAAGGAGTTTGGGAACACGTAGCTATCTATAGGCCACAGCTCAGGAACTGTTTCTTCACCTTTAAAATACTCCAAATCTACCTGGGTTTTTTGTCACCTATATCTTAGATTTGAGGTGCAAAAAAGAGCTGTCATCAGAATTTCAGAGAGCTCCTTAAAGCACTCTTTGAACATCCTGGACAATATCAGCTGCTGCTTTGAACTCGCCCTCATGGGCTATATTTTCTCTTCCTTCCTCAAATCAGTGTATAAAAATATATAAAGGCCTACTTAATATCTGGAATCTCTTGTTCTGCTCCTGCTCCCCCTCCTCTTCCCACAGCTCCTGTTTGAGCAGGATATATAAAGATACCTTTGTTACCCTTTCTGGAAAAGGAACAGCTTCTTCAGTCTTCCAGTTCTTTGAGAATTTATCTGCTTTTGACTTTTATTTGGCCCTTGCAAAGGAGGCCATGGCCTTGGCAGAAGAACTAGAGAACACTGACAAAGGTATTTAAAGCTTCCTGATTCAGGCCAGTGGGTCAGAGCTCACAGGTCTCTCCTTCTCAAGAAAAAAAAAAAAAGATTAAAAATCAGGTTCTATAATTAGGAGAACACTAATGTGTGTCTAGGAAACAAATGTCGTTGAAATTACTTTGTTGCTTCTGCAGCTGATAGTGGCTGAAGTGTCTCAGCTGTGATTCCTGATAGGACCATAGGTGTGTACCTGGAGATTCCAGTTCCCTGTTAGAGCCTTTGAACCACTGCAACACCAGTGCCTCCGACACCTGTGCAGCCTCTCCTCTTATTGCTGCAGACTGGTGGCTAAAATGCCAGAGTTCAATTAATTAAGCAACTCCCCTCATGAAACACTTGAGGAAGCTCTCAAATTTCTAAACACTGATTTTCCCAATCAGCAGTAAAGCCTGACCCTTGCATACTTTCAAGACATTTACTATTATAATTGTGGCCAGCTTGAACATAAACAAAAATCATCCTGGAGGGGGCCTTTCCAGAGGCCAAAGATGGGTTATTTGAAAGGGTGAGGCCTCTGTGTGTTGTATCAGAAAGCAATCTGAGTAATTCCAGTGTTTTACTCCTACAGCTCCTACCATGCCTGCTTTTCCATTCCACTGGCAAATGGATTTCATATTTCATTTCACACGCACCCCATCTGCACAACTGTAGGTTTTGGGTTGGCCGGACGTAGATGGAGACGAGAGATCTCTATAGTCTGATCTTGGGACACGTGGGGTTTATTGTAAAAGGCGTGGGTATAGGGGCACTGCTCAGAGCTGCCAGACTCAGCTCTGAGCAGGCCCAAGAGAGCAAGAGAGTAAACGGGTGAGAGAGAGAGAGAGAGAGAGTGTAAGAGCAAGAGTGGAAGTAAGAGCAGGAGTGGAAGAAGTAGTAAGGAATGTCTGAAGTCCTGGTTACAATACAATAAATCATCTTCTGTACTGAATATTCTAATTGTCACTAACCAATCTAATACAAGATACAAATCCTAGAGCATTTACATACAGCCTATAAGAGTTCTTATATTACCATAGAGTGTTACATCTTAACTTCTAAAAACTACTCTTTGGACCCCTTCTGCTGAGCTAGTAGGGTCTGCTCTGACCCTTGGACCTGCTTGCAAGCAGAGGGTATTGTTCCATCAAGAGGGGATTACCTTCAGTCGGCCATACCATTGTTTTCCAGTTGTTCAGTAACTAAGACTTGGTATTTCAAAAGTGGCTTTCATTTCGATGTTGCCTGTAGTTTTCATATTCCCAAAATCTTTTGTCAGGCAATCATATTTATAAGGCTTTCCTGTTTCATCTTCCCCAACACACAACAATAACTTGTGTACCTTTCAGCTGCCTTTATGGAGTGAACTGGTTTAACTTTTCCTCAGGAAAAGGCATCATAAAACGAGGTGTTGGTATGCTGTGTCCAAGTGTTTTTCCTCAGAGCGAGCTAGAGCTGTTCCTGCTGGCACCAGGGGCTGATAAGAGCAGAGTTAAGAGAAGTTTGGTTTCTTCCACAGAATTTGTCGTGCTCAGCATGGAGCACTGGGAGGCTTTTTCAGCACTTTACACACAAAATAATCCAGTGGGGCTGTTCGCTCAATTATCTAATACACCAGAAAAAAATGTTCCAATCTTCTGTAAAAGTGCCACATTCTTTCTTTTCTTGATTGCTGCTATTGAATACTTAGGCTTTTCTAAATTCTGTGCTTGTCTTATAACAAATATTGACTGCAAAATTTGATATTTCTGATTAGCAGAGAAGCCTTTGCAATTAGTGGAAATACAGACTAACAAAAGCCTGGCTTTCCAAGCAAGAGATGTTCACACTGTTAGACTTTTCTCTTTCTTGTAAAAATGCTGGGTCTGGTGGTTTTGGTCTTGTTGAAATTTAGAATAGTTGAAAATAATTTGCAGATTCACGATTCAGAAGAACAAATATCTTCTGTGAACAAGGTGATGTTTTATTTTCTTTAAAACTAACATTTTTAAAAAGAGGACTCAAATTTTCTTCCATTTCCTTCATTGCTTTTTTTCTGTCCATCAGATATATTTCCATAGCATGATGTAGAATCTGAATATCAGGGATTCTTTCCAGCCCTAGATAATAAACATTTTGCGAAATATTCTGAGGATTGGCTGGTTCTCTGAGCACTTCATACCTCCAAGTGTGAAATGAGTAGTCTCCCATTACCCTTACCCAGATCTTTGATTAAAAAACCCAACCAACTGTAAATGGATTAAAGGCAGCACAGGGATATCCTTGTTTGTTAAGTCAATAAAAGCCTAAATTGAAAGGATTGTAAATCCATGAAATATTTACTGACATGTTAATGTTATCCCCGCTATTTCCAAGCACACTTGCAGCATTTTCTGTCAGGTTCATTAAATGTTTCTCATTCTATTTCTGCCACTTAGGCCAGGTGGCTGCTAAATCAATCAAAACGTGAGGCTGGGAGGGGGAAGCTCACTACAGCTCACAGGTACAGAGGGGATTGTCTTGAGAAGAGACATTGATTCATCTCTGGAATAAATAGTCAGGGACCCATTACCTTTAAGGAGCTCTCCCACTTTATTGAGACTCTTGCCCCATTGGTCTTCAAATAGGAACCTTTTTTGAGAATGATTTCTAACTCTGGTTTAAATTTGAACCTATTTTTATTGCCATTACCTAAAATCCTTCTTTTTTTTTTTTTTTTTTTTTTTAGCAGTAGTTAGTTTTGTTTTGTTGTCCTTAAAAAGAAAAGTAGTTTTCTTCTCTCCTCTATTGCATTTTATTTGAAAATGTGGTTTCCAGGGCCAGCAGCCAACTCAGCAGTTGCCTCTTAGAATAGAGATTTGACTGGAATTTATGGAAGAAATGTAGGTGTGAGGCCTGTGAGCAAGGGCTGGCTGGGACTGGGTTTATGACAGCCCCCTTTGTCCTGCCTGCCATGGAAGTCAGGCACACGAACACATGAGATTGCTGAGATGGGAGAGAAACTGGATGTATTTAAGGATGGAGAAAACCAGAAATTTTAAAAAAGGACCTTTGGATATAACTTTAAATGTGCAGACAGAGCAGCTTTATTAAGGCCTCTGAATCTTTTAATGCCTCTGTTTTGGAGCTGACTGGGCAGGAGCCCCTCTTTGTACCAGGGATTGTGGGAATTGCACCTTGCTCTGGAGACAGAAGGGCCCAGATACCCTTTTTGCGTTAGGGATGAAAAAATCTTCCCATACGGTGGAAGAAATTGGGTGATATTTTTAATTCACCTTTCTGGTACTCGTGCCTGCATTGGAGAGGCATAAAGGCTGTTCCAGCTGTACTAAACACTTGACCCTAAAATCTCTTACAATGCAGTTGCTCTTTACTTTGGTTGCACTTAAAAATGTCCTGAAGACATGGCAGCACAAGGATACGGGCACAATCCACCTCCTGTGTTTTGAAAGATGGCAAAGCTTGACAGCACTTTCAGAAAGATCTTGACAGATCTCTGAGACTGCCATGGAGTTTGATGCCTGTCTGCCTCAGAGCCAGGACCACAGCAGCTGTAGGATGAGACAGTTGACATTTCCTCCCTCTCCCTTCCCACCTTTTTGGCTTGAATAGAGCTCAAAACGGGAGAATTCGCAGACCTGGCACATCCTGGTTTCGTGACTGCACTGTGTCCTTCAAATACACACAAAGCCTGTAAAATTCACTGATACTGGAGTTCACAGGGAGGGATGACAGACTGCCCTGCCTGGTGACAAATGCACTCCTGAATGACCAAACCTGACTGCTGGTCATTCTTCCTGAGCAAATTCTTCTAAGGCTTGTCCACAGTTCTTTTTTATCTATACTTTGATATTTTTTTTATTATTTTCCAAAAGAATTGTGTATTCTCACATATTAAAGAGAGAAAACCTGCTTTAAAATTCAGCTCAACCCAGGCTATGGCTGTTCATCTTCATATATTTAATGGAGGTTAATGTGAATCCCATTAATTTGGCCTCTTCTCTGTACTCAGTGCCTTCAAGCCTTGTCAAAGCCAAGGCTCTCAGTCTTCTTCACATCAACACTGGAGCATGACTTAACTTATAAATTCATTAAGTCAGGAATACAGCTCCTGACAAGTGCTAAATGCATCTCACATCTAACAGCATTTGTCAAAAGTCTTTTCTCATTAAGCTCAATTTGGGTTTTACAAGAAGTTCCCTTGGAGATGCTGGCTGTTTTCATCTTGCAGCAGCAGTAAAGAGTATAATAGTCTCTTAATTGATCCCTGAGGAACTGCAAATGGGCAGAATTGCTACTTTGTCGACTGGGTTCTCCCAGGGACAGGCTCTTGGGTAAGTTTAAGGCTGTGTGATGAACATACTGTTTGTTTCTGAGCTTCTGTTCGATTTGGCTCTTAATGAAGAGAGCTGGGAGTTTTGCTCGGTGCTTGTACAAGGAACCCGAGAATCACAGAGGTGTTCAGGTTCAAAGGGATTAAAGATTATGCAGTTCCAACCCTCGTGCCATGGGCAGGGATACTTCTCCCTAAACCAGGTTGCTTAAAGTGCATCCAACCTGGCCTTGGACACTTCCAGGGATCCAGGGGCAGCCACAGCTTCTCTGGGCACCCTGTGCCAGGGCCTCACCACCCTCACAGGGAAGAATTCCTTCCCAATATCCCATGTAACCCTGCCGTCTGGCAGTGGGAAGCTCTTTCCCCTTGTTCTGTCACTCCAGACCCTCAACAAAGAGTCTCTCCCCATCTTTCTTGAAGGTTCTCTTCACGTACTGAAGGGCTGCAATGAGGTCACCCCAAAGCTTCTCTTCTGAGAACAGAACAGGCTGAACAATCCCAGTTGTCTCAGCCTTTCTCTCTAACCAACTTGGTGGACTCATTTTCCTCCAGAAGATCCCACAAGGACACTGCAGGATGAGGCAGAAGGAGCAGGAAGAAGAGGGAAAACAACCTGTGGCACAGGCCCTGTATTTCTACTTTCCTCCTTGAATGAAACAAGTTTTTCCCTGGCCCAGGCTCTCCTTTTTGTTTGAGCAGATACTACTTGTTATCTGCTCTACTGCCTACAGTGGATGCTCTGCAGTGCTCAAAGCATGTTTATTTAAGAATTGTTTGATAGTCCCTCTTTGGAAGCCCATTAGGAACTGTTCACACCATGTTAAAACTCGGGAGACCTTAAATTTCACGTAATGCTTCCTGAAAAGCTCTGGCACATGGCCTGCGTTTCAGGAAAGAGTTAACCAGGCAATACACATGGCAAAAGAGCGTACATAAAGCTGTCCCCACCTTTCCCTTTGCAATAACAAAACACAGACTTCTTTAAGGGGAAGCTCCAAAAAGTCATTCAAAAACAGCTCCTTCATAACTTATCAGTGCCTTACATATTATATTGTACAGGTGTCACTGCGTAATCCCCCACTCTCTCAACAACTTTTATACCAAAATGAGGATGTAAAAGGTCCATCTGGATTTCCTCTGGCTTTTCCTCCCAACATTATTCAGTCTTTGTTTCTTCCATCTTTGCTAAGCTGGTGGAGTATGCCCTAAAATGTCATTTATGGCACTTTCATATTCTACATTGAAAAAAATTAATGGAATAGAGTTTGCAATTCAAATCCTGCCACTGACAGACATTTGCTGAGGCAAAGTCAGGAGGTTCAATTTAGGAGCTGTAAACTGTTACAGGGCTATAAATTCCTATTCCATTAATGTTGTGCCACACTTACATAGGGGAAGAAAAACCCAGCCCTCAGCTTTTTGGAGTATATTTAATCAGGGGTGATCATGGTGCTTCTACAGCTGCTTCTTCTACCTATGCCACTTAAAACTCCTGGTGAAAATTCAGCTCCGTGGCCTTTTAATTGAACTGTATTTTTATTTTCACGTTAGTACCCCCTCTGAAAACTGGGAAAACTGTAATTCAATAGAGATTTATTAATAATGATTTACAGATCATTTTACTTACTGAATTATATTCTCTCTTTGAGACATCAGGATTTTTCTTTCCTAAGATACAGCAAAGCCA